>NW_024377521.1:0-31984 GCF_016835505.1 Polypterus senegalus
TGTCTACCTGTGTGTTGAGGGACTGATTGTGGATTCATGGCTTTCCCGCAAGTATAGGAGCACTCCTGAACCATCCATCCGTCTTTGCCCTTACAGTGTGTACCGGTAGGACTGTTTTTTTCATTCTCTTTCAACATACAGATCCCTGGACTTACTCTCGCCATCTATCATTACATCCGTGTGTTATTCCATGGACTTTGCTGTGTGTGTTGTTTGTGTTTATATGTTTAATGTATTATTACCATAGGGGTACAAGGGTGGTATTATTGTTTTCATTTATATCATTTAATTTCATTATATTGTTAATTGTCATTAGTTCCCAGTGTGCTTTATTTTGTCTCTGTTTTTGAGTGTGTGCGGGTTGTTCCAAGGCTGGGGGCGTCCCTGGGATCTCCTCTACAAAAATAAACAAGTCACCGTCATATTGACAGTATGAATCTTAGCGGCACTGGACCGCTACATGACTATAGCCGGTTGCAACGTTCAATGACTGTATGTCGCTGAATATACTCTGCGCCAGTGTGCTGGCAATTGCACTGGGAACCGACTAGCCAGTTCCGGCAGTTTAAGGGTTAAGCCCAGTCCATTTCCAGACATCTTTCATGCTATTCTGAGTTAGTTTGTTTCTGTTTTAACTTTGTAAGCTTCCTTTCCTTCATTGAACTTTTTAAGTACTTGTTATGCACCTTTCAGAGCCTTTTTGTCACCAGATTTGAATGCTTTTTGTCATTCTGGTGACATTTTAGCTTATTAGTAACCCAAGACTTGTTGTTTGGAAAGCAGTGTACTGACTTTTGAAGGTACTATAGTGTTGACACAAAAGTTAAAAACTCTTTGATGCAGTGACTGTGTCCTTTTAATATCATACCCATGTGTCCCGCTTAGGGCTGGGCGATATATCAAAAATTTATCGTTACCGAAATTTATGACTCTCATCGACGTCATTTTGCCCATGTCGGTAAATTCGGTATTTTAAAAAAAAAAGAAAAGGCATGTGCAGGTTGGCGATGTTCATGTCCCTTTAAGACGCTGTGCTACGTTACAGACTTGACGGGGTGGAGTCACATGACTCTACTACCTGTAACAAGACGCAGACACGGTGAACAAATGGAGGACGATTTAAATGTTGAAGCAGCAGCGAAGGTAGAGCTGGTGGAGGAGGAAGAGGAGACGCTTGTTAACAAAAAAAATGCATCATCAATCGTTTGGCAACATTTTGGATTCAACAAGGATGATATTGATCAAAAAATTGTTAAATGTAAACTCTGCAAAAAGACTGTTGCGTCAAGTCAAGGTAACACAACCAACCTCTTCCACCACCTGCAGCACAACCATGTGATTCAATTCGAAGACATAAAAAGCTCAAAGCGAAGAGATTAGGAGGACCAGCAAAAACGTCTTCCTCCACCAGGCAGCGGTCAATAACCGAAGCATTTGCTAGTACTCAACTATATGAGCGAACTTCAAAAAGATGGCAAGAAATCACAAATGCTATAGGCTACCACATAGCAAAAGACATGGCTCCTATTGCTACAGTGGAACGCATACGGGTTCAGACACTTCATGAAAATAATTGACAAGAGATACGAACTCCCATCACGAAAATATTTTTCAAAAACTATCATTCCCAGCATGTACAGCACAGAGAGGAAAAAGGTTGCTGCTGAATTGAGATACGTTAAGCACGTTGCAGCCACATCCGATCTCTGGTCCAGCCGCACAATGGAGCCGTATATTAGTCTCACAGTTCATTACATCGACAACAAATGGGAGCTGCGTACCCAGAGTGCTCGAGACGGCCTATTTTCCATCTGATCACACGGGGGAGATGGTTGGACAGGGGTTGAGAGCGATGCTGTCTGCATGGGACATCAGTGAAGAGGACCTTGTTGCTATAACAACTGACAACGGCCCAAATATTGTGAAAGCTGTCAAGCTCAATAAATGGACACGGGTGCAATGTTTTGGGCACAGGCTGCACCTGGCAGTCGGTAAGTGTGTACATCTTAATATATTTGGGTGGTGACATCTGGTGTGTTTTAAAGTGACTTTAATTCTGTGTGTCATATTCAAAATTGAAAGTATTAATGTTTGAATAATGTTTATATAGGCATAAAAATACTTAAGACTGCTGAGCAGCAGTGTATCCAGAAAGTTTTTACAGAAGACTTATTGTGAGCCAGTGTTGATCATGTTGTGCTGTGAAATGTAGCAAAATACATGATTTTTAAAATGTTTTATTACTGTGCCAACCCTTTTTAATTTTGTAAATATGGTCTGAGAGGTCTTATTTAATTCTTACTTTATTTTGCTTGCTTTATTTGAGAATTAGACCATGAATTGGGGTGATGTTGGGTGTGAAGATTTGGATAGATATGCTACCTCAAGGCCTTAGCAGAGATAGGCCTTTGTCAATGATGGCATTACATTTGCACAATCATTGTTTACTTTGTGAATAGCCAATGTGAAACATTTATTATTAAACTATTTTGTTTACAAGGGATACACATTTTTTAGAGAGCATGGTTACATATTGTATCCTACACTTTTTATTTTGTTCAGTTAATAAATCTTAACCACTAAAAGTACTTACTACTATTGTCTTCATTTATTTTCAGTGACATTTTACAGTCCTTTAAAGTGGTAATAATATAATTGCAATGAATAGGTCTAGGGGGAATAATATTATCAAAATAACTGGAGGAACTATGCTGCCTGCCACAGCCCCATCAAATGAAAAAAAAAAAGTTTGTTTTTTTGGCACTTGGGGTGGTTATCGTCCATTTATCGTTATCGAGGTTAACTGCTCAATTTATCGTGATATTGATTTTAGGCCATATCGCCCATGTTTAGTCCCGCTCATCATTTGGAAGAAGTCATTCAGAGGCATTTCATCTTCAAAGATCCACTTCCTCACTATTCTGGTGGTAATAGGTTGCCATCTAATAACAGGCCTGCAGCTGGAAATAAGATGAATCGGGTTGTGGTCATATCTGCCTAAAGGTGCCAATAGTTTACACTTGAAGGCATCTTTAACATTTTAATAGAGCAGGTCCGGCTTATATTATTGAGTGAAAAAGACACAAACTGATAGAAATTTCATCATAGTTCCATGGAAAAGTCATATGGTTGAAGTTACCAGTGCAGGGTAGAGCTGCACAATATTGGAAAAAACTGACATTGCAGTATTTTGTTTCTGCAGTTTATACTGTGATATTAAACAAATCCAGGGATTTTCACCAGATGACCTAAATAGCTCCACTTTCAAGGAATAAATCATTTATGGAATGTTTGAGGTGTTCTTGAAAGGTGAGTGCATCTGTTATATAGAAAATAATAAGACTCTTAAAACCTTTTGAGTGTGTGATCTTCCTCACATTATCTCTAATGCTGTATAACCTATAGTAGAGTCAGAAAATACAGCAAATGCTTCATTTTCTCATAACTGCCCATCTGTCAGTGAAGCAGGATGTTGTCTAAAAGGGATAAAGAAGATTACTGGAGTCTATATACATCTGTACTCCTGGTTAAAACGGAGAATTAAACCAATGAGTAAGCAAGCTTCATTTTCACATAGCAAATTAACATGAGTGATAAAATATGCTATTTAACATTTTATTTCAAAATTAAATCTTTTTTGGTAAACAGCAAAATACTAAACATATTATAAATAAAAATATACACCAGTGCCCTGAGTGGTTTAAAAAATACAACTTCAAATAAAACAACTTTTTTAAAAGGTTAAACTGAACTAATAAATAACAATATCAAGTTA
The DNA here is from genome assembly GCF_016835505.1 of Polypterus senegalus. NCBI lineage: Eukaryota > Metazoa > Chordata > Cladistia > Polypteriformes > Polypteridae > Polypterus > Polypterus senegalus. The sequence continues at coordinate 3,776 of NW_024377521.1, forward strand.
TAATTAATAACAAACATTAACACAGAATAATTTTGTCATACAAGCTGCTTTTAAACTTCTCTTCCAAAAATGCCAAAGTAAAACAAAGTCTTGGTCATCAGGATTAGACAAGATAAAATGAGACTTCTCAATTGTATAAGTGGTTTCTTTCTTAACAGACTACTTATCTTAGAGGTTCCTAGCCAAGAATACCAGTCTATCTACCATTAAGACAAGAATGTTGATAAGTGGTAATGTTGCCACTTGTACTGAAAATCCTCTCTGATTGGGATCTTGTTTCTGGATTACACAGATACTTGCAGGCAAGCTTGGCAAGTTGTGGAAAAAGTTCATCTTGTGTGATTTCCACCATGGAAGTGGATCTTGTTCTTTGTTTGTTGAATGTGTTAGCAGGTAGTTGTTTAATTCGGCTTTTTCTAAGGATCTGAGAGGAATTGCCCTTTGCTGCTGCTCCGCTGTTTAAAGAAACTTCCCAAGGACCTCTTGGCTTTCTTTGCCTGTGACGTGTCAACAACTGTGAACTCAACTTCAGTGCTGCAGCTTGAGTTCTCTTGGCATTCAATGATTGCTGATGTCTTTTTGGCCTTGACTTTGATCTCGCTGTCTGCATTGATGAAGTCCATTTTGAATGAGCTCTCCAAAGAAGAATCTAAATCTAGCATCTCCTGAGTAGCTTCATCTTTAAATATTTCATTAAAGTAGCCCAGCATCTCGCTCTTCAACTTCTTGGTCATGTCTGTGTCTTCCTCTTGCATTAGTAACATTGAAGTTTGAAAGAGGTGAAGAACTGGCTTTCACATAGGTGACACTAGCATAGTCTTCTCCTGAAAGTACATATGTGAAGTCCAGCAGTGTACCTAGTGACCTGTTGATAGCCTCCAAGACATCTGTATCTTTCCCGGGTGGAATTAGATGTTGCACCTTCTTGTCTGCAGACAGGACCCGAGTTAAAACTTTTAGCTGTTCTAGTATCCTGCTGATGATCATCTGTCTGAAACCCTATCTTGTCTGGCATTCTAATATGAGGGAATGTAATGGGAGACCAAGTTCCTTCTGCATTTTTTCCAAAGAACCTCTGACCTTCCAGTTGTGAGAGAAGTGACCGACCCACCAGCTTCTTGCAAACCCATGTTACACAGTTGGGGCATTCATCCTTTTTCAATGCATTTTCTAAAGGAAAAAGCACACATTAAATAGTATAAACATTAGAACACTCTAGATGAGAACAGGCCATTCAGCTCAACAAAGCTCGCCAGTCCTATCCACTTGTTTCCTCCAAGAAAACATCAAGTCGAGTTTTGAAAGTCCCTAATGTCTTACTGTCTACCACACTACTTGGTAGCTGATTCCAAGTGTCTATCGTTTTTGTGTAAAGAAAAACTTCCTAATGTTTGTCGAAATTTTCCCTTAACAAGTTTCCAACTGTGTCCCCGTGTTCTTGATGAACTCATTTTAAAATACAAGTCTCGATCCACTGTACTAATTCCCTACATAATTTTAAACACTTCAATCATGTCACCTCTTAATCTTCTTTTGCTTAAACTGTAAAGGCTCAGCTCTTTTAATCTTTCCTCATAATTCAACCCCTGTAGCCCTGGAATCAGCCTAGTCGCTCTTCTCTGGACATTTTGTAGCGCTGCTATGTCCTTTTTGTAGCCTGGAGACCAAAACTGCACACAGTACTCAAGATGAGGCCTCACCAGTGCATTATAAAGGTTGAGCATAACCTCCTTGGTCTTGTACTCCACAGATCGTGCTATATAACCTAACATTCTGTTAGCCTTCTTAATGAATTCTGAACACTGTTGGGAAGTTAATAGCTTAGAGTCCACTATGACTCCTAAATCCTTCTCATAAGGTGTACTCTCGATTTTCCGACCGTCCATTGTGTATTCAAACATTTATATTTAAATTTAAACAAAGTGCTTGTTCAATAAAATAACTGCTTCTGTGTTTGAATAAACTACAAGTTATTTAAAGGTGAAATATATAGTTTTTGCCTGCTTTCTTTAGATGTTTTAAAAATCTTATGAAAACCCAAAAGTGGTTTCGGGTAAACTACATTTTAAAGACGGTAGAACACAAAAGGTAAGTAGTACTAACAGCAGCTAAAATGTATATGGATCATCTCTCGGTAGATCCCTTTTGAAAGCGCTACACACGGCTGTGGTATAGAAATTACATTTTCTATGTGAACGTCCAAATTTCTGCCTGTGGTAATGTGCCTTACCAGCATTACCAGCAATTAAAGAAAATTAGTTTTGTGTCCTCTGCAGTGTTAAGAGAGAGAGGCTTTGGTTTGGGATAAAAGGAAAAAAGGTGTAAAGAAAGGAAACTTGCCTTATTGTTCTATATAAGTGTAGAGAGACGTCTTCGCTGACGATATGAGCGCCTTTTGGGGACCGTCGCGATGGGTCTCGTGTAGACTGGTGAGACGTCTCTGCCATTAACCGGCCGGGATGGCACTGTCGGTCTTCCGCGACCTCATAATCGTATACGTGCAAAAGAAAGTGCGAAGCGCCTTAATATTAGTTTGCTGTGGTCTAGAAAAGGGATCCCGTGTTTGCAGTTGTCTGGGCTATAGCTCAGGCGAAGGAGGAAAAAAAATTACAAGTGCTCACTTTGACTTAAGGCAGAAGCACAGTCGCACCGGCTGCTCGACTTTTGCAGGACACATTCACATGATTAAAAGTCTCCACGCACTTTAGAGGCCTTGCTTGTTCTTTGCGTACTGCGTTCATAGTCAGTTCACGTGAGCCACTTGGAGTACATGCATCGAAGCTTCTGAGCTGTGCCTGTGCTATCTCGTGCGATCTTGCGATGTCCACGGCTTTATTTAATGCTAGCTAAGACCCGGCACTTGAAAGTTTCTCTCGCAGTTTCGCTGAGTTTGTGTCAAACACCACCCTGACCATCTCATCTTCTTCTGAATATTTAGTGGCAGAGTGTTTCTGTTGGATTGCCGCTGAGGGACGGCCTTATATGGGCAGGCACTCACCACGTGGAGGCGTGATGATGCAAGACGCTAACTCCGCCTCACACGGCACTGAGCTGCCCTCTATGGCCGTATACAGTATACCAAAGTAGGTTCCAGTTATGACCCGCTACGTAGAATTTCAAATGAAACCTGCCTAGCTTTTGTAAGTAAGCTATAAGGAATAAGCCTACCAAATTTCAGCCTTTTACCTACACGGGAAGTTGGAGAATTAGTGATCAGTCAGTCAGGGCTTTGCCTTTTATTAGTATAGATAACAATACCGGTATGAATCTGATACAATAATTTTGTTATGTTTAATTGTAGGACAAGTAGTTTAATAAAACAGCTTAGTAAATGTAGCTGAGTTACCCACTGTGTAATGTACTGTGTGGCCAAAGCACTGCAGCCTGTCTGTAAACAACAGATAGACCACTTTCTTCTAGACCCCAAGCAGCCAGTGCTTCTCGGAGATCTGTTGCAATGTTCTTGCTTGTATGATCCTGAGAAAAAAAGCTGTTTACAATGACATTTTAGTTAGAAGTCCTCATTAATAAAGCAGACGACCAGACTTGTGTAGTAATAATGCTGCTCTTGCATGCTGTTAATTCCCTGTATGAGCACAGCAAGAGCTCTGTCCAAATTCATGGCAGTAAGTCATATTCATTAATTATAGGTGTCAGACTCCATCAAGGCTTTGTTTTGTTATTGCTTCAGTTTGTGGTTTTAATGGACAGGGTATCAAGGCGCAGCCAGTGATGCCAGAGTGTCCATTTGGGGAGACTAGGGGTAGCATCATTACTTCATGCAGATGATGATGTCCTTTTTGCCTCATATGACTATGATGTTTTGAGTGATTCACTGTGGAATGTGAAGCGACTAATATGAGGATCACAGCCTCCAAGTCTGAAGTCATGTTTTTTTTTCTTGTAAAAGAGTCAAGTTCTTCTCTAGGTTGGGTTATGGAGGTTGACTGTTCTTAGTGGAGGAGGACAAGATCTTCTCCAAGAGTAGTGGAAAAAGGAAACGCAAGATCAGTAAGCAACAAACCTATCTCTGGTGGTACTACAGTGGATTCTAAAGACAAAACCCTTGGTTTACTGGTTGATCAACATCTGTCTTTTCCTACATTCATTACATGTCAATAGTAACTAAAATAATGAGATTCTGAGTATATGTGGCAGAAATGAGATTTCTTTGCTGGGCTATTGAGCAGACATTGGGGACAAGGAGGGTATTTCTCTTTAATAATTTAAGCTCACTTTTTGATTACACCATGTTTAGTAACACTGCATTATATTAAGTCAGCTCTGTTCCCTGTTTGGCATCAGGCAGTAATAATGTAAGGGTTGGTGCAAATCTAGGAAGATATTTCTGTTGATACTAGGAACATTAAATATTAAGAGCAAAATATACTAAAGAGAATTGCTTGGAGAAATGGCAAGAAATAGATTTCTTGTGATATTTGGTAATAGGCTGAAGGCAGTCCAGGAAGTCCTTAGGAAAAGACCCACTGCTTCTCTTGATAAACAGGAGGTACTTGAGGTGGTTTGGGTATTTAATTAAAAATGTAGGCACATTTCAATTAAAAGTTTATCAGGCGTGACCCACTAGAAAAGGGGATTTTAGTTAGGTAGGCTTGGAGGGATTACATTTTACAGCTGATCTGTGAATGCCTGGATGTGTGTGAATTGCCCACTGTTTTGGAGGAAGGAAATCATGATGTCTTTGCTACATGTAGTGGCATGACTTTCATTAAGGCAAGTAGCACATAAAATGGCTAGATAGAAATATATTTCCTTTGTAATGTAGAAATGAATACATTAGAGTGTCAGCTCAAGTTGGACGGTTGGGAGACAAAGTCAGAGAGGCGAGATTGTGTTGGTTTGGACATGTGCAGAGAAGAGATGCTGGGTATGTTGGGAAAATGATGCTAAGGATAGAGCTGTGAGGGAAGAGGAAAAGAGGAAGGCCTAAGAGAAGGTTTATGGATGTGGTGAGAGGGGACATGCAGGTGATGGGTATAACAGAACAAGATGCAGAGGACAGAATGATATGGAAGAAGATGACCCGCTGTGGCAACCCCTAACAGGAGCAGCCGAAAGAAGAAGTAGAAGAACTCTATTAAAATATATTTGCTGTTGAAATTGTTTTTTATGTTTGATTTCTAAAATTTGTTGAGTTTTCATAGTCTTGGTATTCTTTGACGACTATACATTGTTTTTGCTTCACATAGGCTCTTTGATAATGATTTGCTTATAGTGGGTTTTACTGAAGAAAGAAAATAATAACAAATATTATATTAACAAATATTAAGTCCTGAATGTAATTGAGATAAGTTGTACATAGTTAAAAGAACTGCCTTAGACCTGACAACATTGTTTTGTTGACATAAAACTATTTCATTTTGAAAACTGGACCTAACTACAGTTTTCTAAGAGTCTCTTGTTTCATGTTTGTGAATATAAATTAGATTTTCTCAGTACTGCCAGTTCTAATAAAAATATTAGTACTAATGTGTTTTAAGTTGAATATACCTTAAATTGTCCACTTTTGTTTTGTATATGAAAACGGGTTATCTTTGGTGCCTGTTGAAGTTTATTTACCGTCACTTTTAGTGCAGTAATTTGTTGTGAAATAAAAGAACAAATAAACTGTATATTTGTAGGAAGTAGCAGTACCTATTCTCATTTGTTACAGGAGTTCATAAATGCTATAGAAAATGTAATTGCGAATATTAAAGAGATATTATAATGCCTTCTTTCTTAATATGGCACTATAGAGTTACAGCCTACAGGTGTCTGGTTTGTACAAAGGTCTGTGTCTTACTTTTGCCCTACAGCAGTGATTGTTATTTAAATAGTTAGAGCAACTGAGATACCTAAATTATGCATTACATGTAGGGTATCCGGTAATCCATATTAGTACAGTGCATTCTACACTGGCATCAAGGCCAGTTAAGGAAGGCAGAATTTACCAAGTGCTGGTAGACCCTCCGCAGTACTCTTGAAAGGCATTGGCTTGGGGCAACAGTGTGGAAGGAGTCAGTGAAAGTGAGTAATTATTTAATATTTTCATGAAAAGCTAGGTGGGGACAACCCATCAGGGCTGGGGATAGGTTACCCTGTAATTTGAATGAGAAGGGGGCCGAAGAAAGCAGATGAATTGCAAGATCATTTAGCCACTAAATTTGATCACTGCGCTGTCAGAAAAAGGAAAGAAAAACATGTTACAGAAAAAAGCTATATGTCATTATTTAATCGCTTAAAGGTATACACTGTTAAATGAAGCACATGCTTGGTCATGTATATCAAGCCACCACCGTCCATGTGAGAGACCGTTATGTTACTGGGCTGATCATAAACCAGCTTGTCTCATTCTTTGGTTTAAAAGAACAGCAGCTACACAAGAGAGCCGTTTGAAAACTTTTTCAGGCTTTGCATCAAATACTTTAATACAGAGGTGCCTAATACGTTGCTCGCAATCGACCAGTAGATTGAAAAGGCAGTGCAGATTATTTGGCATTAAAAAAATGTTTTATGGTGTTTGATCTCTTCTTAATATAGGGTATCCACACACGCATCGCATCAAACACGCAAGCTACTGCAAAACTCTTATAACTAAGTGACTTAGTTAGACTTACAATTTATATCTACTAAAGAAGGGATATAAAAAAAAATGAGTTTGGGCTCTGCCAAGTAAGAAACCAAAAACTTACAACTTCCATGCGAATGGGTGGAGGACCTTTTTTTTCACCATTTGAAGTGCATTTGACTGATCTGTTAATCTATCATTGTTATTCCAAAGAAGGGAAATTTGGAGAGGCACTTTCAAACTGTTCATAAAAACTACAGCACTGACTTCCCTCACCTTTCTCAGCTCGCTTTTTGGAAGGAACTAAAATCATAGTTAATCAGACAGTAGTCATTTTTCACTCAACTGAATTCAAAAGCAAAGGCAGCCACTGAAGCATCGTTCCGGTTGAGTCACTCCATCATTAAGCATAAGAAGTCCTTCTAAGATGAAGAGATCATAAAAGAGGCCTTCATTGAGGCTAGGGGTGGGCGGTATGACCAAAATTCTGTATAACGGTATTTTTGTAAATTATCCCGGTTTCACTGTATTCAACGGTGTTTTTTTCCCATGAATGAGTTTACTGTAGTAGACTGGCTAAGAAGAACCTATTCCACTGTCATGAGCATTATACATTGTACAAAAAAACATTTTAATGTGCACACAAGTATTAATACAGGTTTGCATGGCCCCATAAAGTGATAGTTTTCAAGGGGGTGGCATTAATGAAGAGAAGGAATCACATTGCATGACAGATGCAGTAAAAATATAGAACCTTTTTATTGAACAAATTTTGCAAAAACGTAAACTATAATTTTGACAACATATGACAAAGAGGCATTTAATATCCAGAGATGCTTGTCAAAAGTTGTATTGCACTGAATATGTCTTAGAAAAGGAATAAATTGTAAATATTTTTTGTAAACCAACTACACTTTCTGTTAATGTTAACAATCTCTGTCCACTTACATGTTAAAATGACTTTTTAAACAACTTTACCATCATTAAACTGCATTAGATCTAAACTAATACATAATAACAATAAAATAAATAGTATTATTACTGACAGTTACACTATTACTTCAAGACTTCAAGCCCAGGTGCATTACACAGTATTCACCAAATTAAAATAAAATCAAACAAGTGCCACCTGGTGATGATATCTTTACCATCTGAACCATCATTTAGGCAAACTGCATTAATATGGACCTTGCTTCAAGCTAAACTATATACATCTATACTAATAAAAGGCAAAGCCCTCACTGACTGACTCACTCACTCACTCAACTGACTCATCACTAATTCTCCAACATCCCGTGTAGGTTGAAGGCTGAAATTTAGCAGACTCATTCCTTACAGCTTACTTACAAAAGTTAAGCAGGTTTCATTTCAAAATTCTACGCGTAACGGTCATAACTGGAACCTACTTTCGTCCATATATACTGCTATGGCCTGCAGCTCGGTTGCCGTGTGAGGTGGAGTTGCGTCCCGCATCATCCCGCCTCCCACGTAATTGAGTGCCTGCCCATATAAGGTAAATATTCGCGGGTGAAGGACTGTGCTTAGCATATTCATAAGTGCAGCTACTGCAGAAACCCTCTGACGCTGAACAAGCCTTTGTACACATATCAATAGGAAAGCAAGGTATAAGCTTAAGTTTAAATTACGTTCATAGACACGCTGCAACTAAATATTCGCACAACTTAATACTGGGAATGCCTGTTAAACATCTTAGATTCACGAGTACCGATTTGGGTAGTGATCATGTCAATGAATGAAACCTGTTCAAAATACGCAGCTACTTCGGAAACAAAGCACGGTGTAAACCTAAAGTTTAAATTAAGTTCATAGATAGGCTGCCGCTGGCGTTTGTCATGCCCACGACGAATACGATATTCGCGAGATACAAGTTTAATGAGAAGACGCAGGGTTTAAACAAGACTTTTGATCACTTTGTAACAGTGTTAAAATTGCTGTAGTGGGGTTTAAATTGCTGGTATGCCAGGTCTGAGCTAACATTAAATAAAGCTGTGAACAGTGCGAGATCGCACGAGATAGCACAAGCACAGCTGAGAAGCTTCGATGCATTTACTCCGAGCGGCTCACATGAACATTTTTCTAGGACTGGGAAAGTATAAATTAAGTTCATAGACACGTTACCGCTAAATATTCACATGGAAATCCACAACTAAATACCGGGAATGCCTGTTAAACATCTTAGATTCACGAGTACCGATTTGGGTAGTGAACACTTCGATGAATGAAACCTGTTATCTTTACAACGGTTGACAAACACTGAATATAACTTGAACACAACACATCCTCCAAATACGAACGTGATTGAAAGAAATCATGATAATCAAATCCTTCATGACAGCAACACTCATAACAGTGACAAAACTATTACATTGACAATCATGTTACGTTATTTTTAAAATGTTTCCTTTTCTCTTTCATAACTTCTTTAACACACTACTTCTCTGCTGCAAAACGTGGGTATTTTGCTAGTAAATAATAAAACTGCAACTTGCATTTATAATGCTATTTGTGGTATAGCCCTACGGAATTGTATTAGGGCCACAGTGAAGAAAAAAAAAAATACGGACATGGAAGAAAAAAAAACAAATTATATGTTGAGAATAAAGTCGACATGTTGACTTTATTCTCGACATTTCCACTTTAATTTTGACGCTTATGTCGAGATTAAAGTTAATATGTCCACTTTATTCTCGCCGTTTTTATTTTATAATTAAAGTAGAATGTTGTAAACTAAACTTTATCCTAAAATCAATGTTTAATTTACTAGATTTTCTCAAACCCCGTCATAAGTTAATGCAGCACATTAAATGCTTTGTGTTGTGTTCCCCGACCCAGTTGTTAACTGCTAAGCACTTCTTAAACTGACTTCCTCTGCACTAAGAGGTGGCGCCAGCAGCGATCACCGCACAGAATCCATTCACTTCATGATATTCCTGCTCTCTGAAAATTTAGAATAATAAGATAAATACTATCATTTTCATGATGAAATGCATTAAAGCAGGTATTAAACATGCATGGGAGTGAGGCGGTAGTGCTGCTCCCTAGCAGTAAGGGATTCCCAGGTGTGACGAGGCTCCAAAAAACTGGATGTATGAATGGGTATCGCAAAGGTTTACCTTAAATATTGTGTAAATGTTGGGTATGTGATCTGGTGGTCGGCGACACAAACACAGAATTCAGTGGATGTTCTTCTGAGCGGGCTTTCTTTATTGCACGCGTACTGTCTCTCTGACGTACCAAAACCCCAGTTCCTATCCTTTTTCTTTCTCCACATTACCAATCACCACACGATAAACGTCTTTGTGAAATTAAAACTAGTTATAAACCGAGCCCACGGAGTGTTCAGAACTTTAAAAACATCTTTGTTATACATGTTTAATTATGCCATCCATTCAGGGTTACGCCCATCTCAGCAAGCATTGTGTGCAAGACAGGAGCAAATCCTGAACGAGTCGCCAGCACATTGCAGGGTGAATACGAGCAATGCCCCCACATGATTGATACATGCTTTATTGCATTTCATCATGAAAATAATATCAAGTATTTATCTTAGCACTAGCAAAATACCCGCGCTTTGCAGCGGAGAAGTAGTGTGTTAAAGAAGTTATTAAAAAGAAAAGGAAACATTTTAAAAATAACGTAACATGATTGTCAATGTTATTGTTTTGTGACTGTTATGAGTGTTGCTGTCATTAAGGATTTGATTATCATTATTTCTTTCAATCAGGTTCGTATTTGGAGGATGTGTTGTGTTCAAGTTACATTCTGTGTTTGTCTAGTCTATCCCTGACTATCTCATTTTCGTTGTCAACCGTTGTAAAGAACAACAGGTTTCATTCATCGAAGTGATCACTACCCAAATCGGTACTCATGAATCTTAAGATGTTCAACAGGCATTCCCGGTATTAAGTTGTGGATTTGCCTGCGAATATTTAGCGGCAGCGTGTCTATTAACATAAAAAGGTTTCTCTCGTACTTTCGCTGAGTTTGTGCCAAACACTATTCTATCCCTGACCATCTCATCTTCGTTTGCATAAGCACAGTCCTTCACCAGCAATTTTAACTCTGCTACAAAGTGATCAAAAGTCTCGTTTATACCCTGCGTCCTCTCATTAAACTTGTATCTCGTGAATATCATATTCGTCGTAGGTATGACAAACGCCAGTGGCAGCATGTCTATGAATTTAATTTAAACTTAAGGTTTACACCGTGCTTTGTTTCTGCAGTAGCTGCACTCATGAATATGCTTGTATGCATTAATCGCTTCATATTCTTTTGCTGCCTTCTTAATTGTGTAATGCATTTTTTGTTCAGCGCTGTTTGGAGCTCTTGCTTGTTCTCTGCGTACTGCGTTCACAGTCAAGTTCACGTGAGCCGCTCGGAGTACATGCATCGAAGGTTCTCAGCTGTGCTTGTGCTATCTCATGCAATCTTGCGATGTCCACGGCTTTATTTAATGTTAGCTAAGACCCGGCACTTAAAAGTTTCTCTCGCACTTTCACTGAGTTTGTGGCAAACACTAGTCTATGCCTGACCATCTCATCTTCGTTTGCATAAGCACAGTCCTTCACCCGCAAATATTTAGCTGTAGTGTGTCTATTGGATTGCTGCTGATGGACTGCCTTATATGGGCAGGTACTCGATTATGTGGGAGGCGTGACGATGGGGGCCGCAACTCCGCCTCACACGGCAACCGAGCTGCAGGCTATGGCCGTATATATATGAACGTAAGAAATGCGTTCCAGTTATGACCGTTACTGGCGTAGAATTTCGAAATGAAACCTGCCTAGCTTTTTGTAAGTAAGCTGTAAGGAATGAGCCTGCCAAATATCAGCCTTCTACCTACACGGGAAGTTGGAGAATTAGTGATGAGTCAGTGAGTCAGTCAGTCAGTGAGGGCTTTGCCTTTTATTACTATAGATTCTAAATGTTCAGGAAGCAGGAATATCATGAAATGAATGTATTCTGTGTGCTGTCTGTGCCTCCTCTTAGTGCAAGAGGAAGTCAGTTTAAGAAGCAGTAGCGATTAACACGGCTATGGGAACACTTAACACAAAGCATTTAATGTGCTATATAACTTATTACGGGGTTTGAGAAAATCTAGTAAATAAAATATTAATTTTACAATGAAGTTTAGTTTATGATGTTCTACTTTAATGACAAATTACGAGAAAGTCAACATGTCACACTATTACACAGTACCCAGGTACATTACACTGTATTGAAAACAAAACAAGTACAACTTGGCTTGCAGTATTATCCAGTAGTATAGAAACAGTATTTACACATTTGAACATAATGGTCCACATCCAACCTTTTAAAACCAAAATATCTCCAGGCAACGGACGCAACTGTTTTTTTGGCAAAAGTTCTTCAGTGTCATCAGTTTCAGAATGTTCTCTGTCCAATTTCACCGCGCAATACCTACACTACAACTACCTATTTAGCAGTGTAGCAGTGAAAAAGAGCCCCCGTGCAACAACTCTGTGATTAGCGGTGTAGCAGTGAAAAAGGTCCTCACTTGAACAGTTTCCCGCTGCGCCACGTTCCGAGTGTTGTTTAGGCAATTTAAACAAGTGTTACAGTATAAGAAAAATCTGTATCGTAACAAAAATAAAAAACGGTTTTCGGTATGAACCGGAACTAGTTACGTCTGCTGACTCATTTTGGTATTTTAAAAGCAAACCAGAAATATTCAGTCACAGCTCTTCAGCTATCAAGAAGTACAGTAAAATGGTGATGTGAAGTAATGGCCAATGATTTGACATGGCGGCTTTGGAAGGAAGGCTTTGTGGACTGCAAGTGTTTCTAACTGCAATTAGACAATTCTACGGACATATGTGACACAGCCCAAGTGTGCCTTTTTATTCGGATGGTGTTTACAGATATGAGGATAAGATAAGAGGAGCTGTTAACAATACTGCCCATGAAAGAAAACACACTGGGAGAGGACCTTTTTCAGTCTTTCAAAAACTTTATCAAGATAACCCAGCTCCCAGTATGTACAGTGCATCCGGAAAGTATTCACAGCGCATCACTTTTTCCACATTTTATTATGTTACAGCCTTATTCCAAAATGGATTAAATTCATTTTTTTCCCTCAGAATTCTACACACAACACCCCATAATGACAACGTGAAAAAAAGTTTACTTGAGATTTTTGCAAATTTTTAAAAATAAAAAAAAACTGAGAAATCACATGTACATAATTATTCACAGCCTTTGCTCAGTACTTTGTTGATGCACCTTTGGCAGCAATTACAGTCTCAAGTCTTTTGAATATGATGCCACAAGCTTGGCACACCATCCTGGCCAGTTTAGCCCATTCCTCTTTGCAGCACCTCTCAAGCTCCATCAGGTTGGATGGGAAGCGTCGGTGCACAGCCATTCTAAGATCTCTCAGAGATGTTCAATCGGATTAAAGTCTGGGCTCTGGCTTGGTCACTCAAAGATATTCAGAGAGTTGTCCTGAAGCCACTCCTTTGATATCTTGGCTGTGTGGTTAGGGTCGTTGTCCGGCTGAAAGATGAACCGTCGCCCCAGTCTGAAGTCAAGAGCGCTCTGGAGAAAGTTTTCATCCAGGGTGACTCTGTACATTGCTGCAGTCATCTTTCCCTTTATCCTGACTAGTCTCCCAGTTCCTGCCGCTGAAAATCATCTCCACAGCATGATGCTGCCACCACCATGCTTCACTGTAGTGATGGTATTGGCCTGGTGATGAGCGGTGCCTGGTTTCCTCCAAACGTGATGCCTGGTATTCTCACCAAAGAGTTCAATCTTTGTCTCATTAGACCAGAGAATGTTGTTTCTCATGGTCTGAGAGTCCTTCAGGTACCTTTGGGCAAACTCCAGGCGGGTTACCATGTGCCTTTTAATAAGGAGTGGCTTCCGTCTGGCCACTCTACCATACAGGCCTAATTGGTGGATTGCTGCAGAGATGGTTGTCCTTCTGTAAGGTTCTCCTCTCTCCACAGAGGACCTCTGGAGCTTTGACAGAGTTACCATCAGGTTCTTGGTCACCTCCCTGACTAAGGCCCTTCTCCCCGATAAGCTCAGTTTAGATGGCGGCCAGCTCTAGGAAGAGTCCTGGTAGTTTTGAACTTCTTCCACTTACGGATGATGGAGGCCACTGTGCTCATTGGGACCTTCAAAGCAGCAGAAATTTTTTTGTAACCTTCCCCATATTTGTGCGTCGAGACAATCCTGTCTGGAGGTCTACCGACAATTCATTTGACTTCATGCTTGGTTTGTGCTCTGACATGAACTGTCAACTGTGGGACCTTATATAGACAGGTGTGTGCCTTTCCAAATCATGTCCAATCAACTGAATTTACCACAGGTGGACTCCAATTAAGCTGCTGAAACATCTCAAGGATGATCAGGGGAAACAGGATGCACCTGAGCTCAATTTTGAGCTTCATGGCAAAGGCTGTGAATACTTATGTACATGTGCTTTCTCATTTTTTTTATTTTAATAAATTTGCAAAAATCTCAAGTAAACTTTTCCATTTCCATTGTCTGTAGGATTGTTTGTGTGTAGAATTCTGAGGAAAAAATGAATTTAATCCATTTTGGAATAAGGCTGTAACATAATAATAATGTGGAAAAAAGTAATGCAACTTTTGAATACTTTCTGGATGCACTACACATACTGGGAGCTGGGTTATCTTGATAAAGTTTTTGAAAGACTGAAAAAGGTCCTCTCCAAGTGTGTTTTCTTTCATGGGCAGTATTGTTAACGGCTCCTCTTTTCCATTCATATCTGTAAACACCATCCGAATAAAAAGGCACAATTGGGCTGTGTCTGCTTATATCGTGAATTGTCTAATTGCAGTTAGAAACACTTGCAGTTAACAACAACAACATTTATTTATATAGCACATTTTCATACAAACAGTAGCTCAAAGTGCTTTACATATTAAAGAATAGAAAAATGAAAGACATAATTATAAAAAATAAATCAACATTAACATCGAATAAGAGTAAGGTTCAATGGCCAGGGGGGACAGAAAAAACAAAAAACTCCAGGCGGCTGGAGAAAAAAATAAAATCTGTAGGGATTCCAGACCATGATACGCCGTAGTCCCCTCTGGGCATTCTACCTAACATAAATGAAACAGTCCTCTTTGGATTTAGGGTTCTCACGGAAGGGGCTTGATGATGATGATGGTCACGTAGACTTCTTCCTTTTAATCCGTCCATCATTGTTGGAGCATCATGAAGCTTTGAGTAGGTGGAGGTGGCGCAGGCCACCACCACAAACCCGGAAAAAAAAACAGAAAAGAGAGTAGGGGTCAGTACCGATTTTTAGAGCCACCATGAATAGTTATTATGATGAATTGAACATACAGAGTATCAGGATTAAGTTAAATTACGATTAAAATGAAGTTATAAAAGGCCATGTTAAAAGTAATGTGTTTTCAGCAGTGTTTTAAAGTGCTCTACTGTATCAGCCTGGCAAATTCCTATTGTGCAGGCTATTGAGGTACAGGTGCATAACAGCAGAAGGCTGCCACGCCCACCACTTCTTTTTAAGTTTTGTTCTTGGAATTCTAAGGAGACACTCATTTTGAGGATCTGAGGTTTACGATTTGGAATATAAGGTGTCAGACATTCCGATATATAAGATGGGGATGAGATTATTTAAGGCTTTATAAACCATAAGCAGAATTTTAAAAGTCAATTCTGAATGACACAGGTAACCAGTGTAGTGACATCAAAACTGGAGTAATGTGTTCTGATTTTCTTTTCCTAGTTAGGATTCTAGCAGCTGCATTCTGCACTAGTTGCAAGCGATTTATATCTTTTTGGGTAGTCCTGAGAGGAATCGTTACAGTAATCTAGTGGAAGCTGAAAATGGCGTGAACTAATTTCTCAGCATCTTTCAATGTTAATAGAGGTCTAACTTTACTTATGTTTCTTAAGTGAAAAAATGCTGTCCTAATGATCTGATTAATATGTGATTTAAAATTCAGATTACAGTCAACAATCACCCCTAAGCTTTTTACCTCGTCTTGACTTTTAATCCTAATGTATCCAGTTTATTTCTAATAGCCTCATTGTATCCATTATTGCTGATCACTAAAATTTCAGTTTTCTTTATTTAACTTGAAAATTACTATTCATCCATTCTGAGATACTAGTCAGACATTGTGTTAGTGAATCAATAGAATCGGGTCATCAGGTGCTATTGATAAGTACAAGCTTGTGTCATCAGCATAGCTGTGGAGCTCACGTTGTGCCCTGAGATAATCTGACCTAACGAAGCATGTAGATTGAGAATAACAGCGGACCCAGGATAGAGCCTTGTGGAACACCATATTGGATATCATGTGTCTTCGAGTTGTAATTCCACAACTAACAAAATATTTTTCTCCCTGTCAGGTAGGATTCAAACCAATTTAAGACACTGCCAGAGAGGCCCACCCATTGACTAAGAGCGTTTCTAAGAATGTGTGATCAATGGTGTCAAATGCAGCACTCAGATCTAAGAGGATGAGAACAGATAAATGGCCTCTGTCTGCATTTACCCCAAGTCATTTACTACTTTACCAGTGCAGTTTCTGTGCTGTGATTTGTTCTAAAACCTGACTGAAATTTATCAAGAATAGCATGTTTATTTAGGTGGTCATTTTAACTGCATAATGACTGCCTTCTCTAGAACTTTACTTAAGAAGGAGCAAGTTAGAGATGGGTCTAAAATTTTCAAGAGCCGAGGGTCAAGATTATGTTTCTTAAGTAGGGGTTTAACTACAGCAGTCTTAAGACAGTCTGGGAAGACCCCAGTATCTAAGTGAGCAATTTACTATGTCAAGAACATTATCATTAGCACGCCTGATACTTCTTTGAAAACCTTGTTGGTATCGGGTCAGGGACGCAGGTGGAGGTTTAATTGAGATATTATTTTTGTAAATCAGGTAAATCTATCCTAGTGAAAGAGTTTAATTTGTTTATAACAGGATGTTGGGGTTTAGGGGGATCCTTAGTGTTGGGGAGATATACTATGTTATTTCTAATATCATTAATTTTTTGATTGAAGAATACAGCGACAGCCTCACAGGTTTCACTGGAAGCACTTAGGAGGCATTCCTTTGAGCTACCTGGGTTTAGTAGGTGATCAATTGTTGAAAATAAGACTCTAGGATTACTAGCATTGTTATTTATAATATTAGAGAAATACAGCGTCTCTCAAAGCGGACAGTGTTATTGTATTCTGTTATTTTGACTTTTAATATTTCGTGGTGGATAGTAAGTTTACTCTTCCTCCATTGCGCTCAGCTCTACGGCATGTTCTCTTTAAATCAGACACTCTTTGGGTCTTCCATGGTATACCAATGCTAGAAGATTTTTTCACTGTCTTTTCAGGTGCAACTATGTCAACAGCAGCTCTCACTTTCAAATTAAATCTTTCCACCTTACTATTTACATTGTCCTCGCTATTATAGCTGGCACTATAAACGGACTGATTGCTTAAAATGTTTGTAAGTTTTAAAGCTGCTGCGAATCAAAAAGCGTTTTTAACAATATGCTTCTCATGAGTGTTTTTATCATTATTTCTATATTAAAAGAGAAGAAAATGGTCTGATAGACCAATATCAATGATCTGTTTTATATCAACTTTCAGTCCTTTAGTAATCACTAAGTCTAATGTATGACCTCTTTATGTGTAGGCTGATTTATGAGTTGTCTCAAATCAAAAGAATCCAGGAGGTTCATAAATTCTTTTACTTTTAGATCACACTGATTAACTATATGAAAATTAAAGTCGCCAACTATTAGGATTTTGTCATAATTAGTAATTAAAATTGACATTAAGTCAGAGAATTCCTCAAAAAAAAGGCGTTATATTTAGGGAGGTCTATACCGGATAGTATTAGAACTTGAGAATCTCCATGAATAACAACGGCGAGATACTCAAAGGACTTGAACTTACCAAAACTGGACATCTTTACATTTTAATCGGCTCGGTAAATGTTAGCCAATCCCCCCTTTTCCTAGCGGTTTGAATGAGTAAAACTGTAATCCGAGGCGCAGATTCGATTAAAACTGGCTGCATCTGAATTCAGCCATGTTTCATTTAGTGCAATAAGATCTATTTTTATCACTAATAAGATCGTTGATAAAAACGTTTTGTTAGTTAAAGCTCTGACATTTAATAGTGCCATATTTAATGTTTGGAGGTGCAGAGATAGATACTATGCGTTATTGTTGCTTGGAATAGGAACTAAATTATTATTATTAGCGCCGCTCTGTGTATATTTTTTGTTTAATCTGCGATCTGTTTTATAGTTTTAATACATTGTTCCTCTAAAATAGTGATTTTAATTAGATTATTGGAGTTTATGCCGTATTTCCTAGGTTTTCTCCGTGCATTGAGATTGCTTATTACAGTATTAATGGTGTGAACTTTAACGGAAGACTCTATTAAACATTCATCATGTCCTGGCACAGCAGTATTATTTCGGAAGGGGTTAGAGCAGAGATAGATAGTCAAGAAAAACGAATTACCTTGATATGTTTTCGGAAGGACCCGGGCGCGAAACTGTTGGATGCAGACCATCACGCTTGAAGAGGCGGCCTTTCAAAAGAGATTCCAATTGTTGATGAAGCCGACATCCTTCTTCTTGCAGAAACCCTGTAGCCAGTTGTTCAACCCTAGCAGGCGACTGTAGTACTCGTTGGATCGTCTGGCGAGAGGTAGTGGACCGAAGCGAAGATCTTTGCCGATGGGGTCCTCTCCTCGTGTCTCTAATCAGAGCTGCGAGAGTCAGCCTTGAGGATTTCTGATTGTCGGTGCCTTATATCGTTTACGCCGGCATGCAAGACGATTGATCCAACTGCCCTCTCCTTGTGTTTCACGTAGACTGCTGGCGCCGTTTCATTACATCTCGGACACGAGCACCGGAAAACAAGAAACAAAGCGATTTTGCATTAGGGCATGCGACATTAAGGTTTCTAACGATGGAATCACCTACCACTAATACATCACCAGGTGCTGAGGCGAAATGGGGACCGGAGAGGTCAAACGTTCTGAGATAAAAATACGCCTGTGCCGATGGAGGTGCTTGCCTGAACCCCGCCTGCATAGCTGAAATCCACCGAGGTCACAGCGCGCGCCCTCTGAGCTGGGTGAGGTCGGCACAACGTGGGTTGATGTTTCGCCGGTTCCAGATGGCAGGGACGGTTTACCCAACAGCCGGGCCTTCAGATTTCTCAGGTATTTCGTCGGGACAGGAGTTTCTGAATCTTTTCATCAAGTGCTTGGAGTTCCTCAATTCGATTTCAACGCTGAGTTACCCCACTGTCGGCCATTTTCTCGCCGTGCCCTAGGAGAAATGAGAGAGAGAGAGAGAGAGGTTAGAGATGTGGTGGAAAGCCTGGACCACAAAGTCCACAAAGCCTTACTTCCAAAGCCACCGTGTCAAATCATTGGCCATTATTTCACATCACCATTTTACTGTACTTCTTGATAGCTGAAGAGCTGTGATTGAATATTTCTGGTTTGCTTTTAAAATACCAAAACGAGTCAGCAGACGTAACTAGTGCTGGGCGATATACCGGTTCATACCGAAAACCGTTTTTTTGTTAATCGGATTTTTCTTATACCGTAACACTACTTTAAATTGCCTAAACAACACTTGGAGCATTAGGCGCAGCGGAAACTGTTCAAGTGGGGACCTTTTCACTGCTACACCGCTAATCACAGAGTTGTTGCACTGTAAATTGATGTCAGTCACCACAGATGGTGTGTCTGCAATGGAATGCAATTTATTGCCAAGTGTAGGACAATGCTTTCCCCTGACTTACCACTGCATATATACAGCAACAAGAATTATGTGTAAAAGTGCTAAACATGAAAGAGATAATGGATGTGGCAATGAAAATCACCTGCTGTATTCGAGTTAAGTCGCTTCAAAGATGACTGTTCCATGCACATCTGGAAGAGACTATCTACTTTGACCTCTTGCAACACGCTCACGTGAGATGGCTTAGTAGTGGGAAAATTCCTGCAGAGATTTTGTGACCGCTGTCCGGAGATAAAGGAGTTTCTCCTTGTCATTAAACATGTAGAATACAAGCAACTTGATGATCAATGGCTGCTAGACATGGCATTTTTATCACAAAACATAATCACAAATGGAACTTTGCATGATACCTTGGTGAGCTCTGTAAGCCTTGCTGTTGTCAGGATGACCCCCAACCTGTTGCTGCATCCAAACAGTGCCATCTTTCCCTTTACGCCTGGTGCAGCAACATTGTTCTTATGTGTGACTGAATGTTTCTTGCAGGGAGGTCTTCTGTTCTCTTTCTCCGATGTGGAACCCTCATCCTCATCTGCATTCACCTCTGTTATTTGAAACCGCAGTGTCAGATTTTGTGGTGATACGTGAACATGACCTGGAGAAAAATACTGAATTAAAAAAAAAAAAAAACTTTTACAAGTACCATAAATTTATACCGGCTGTTATACAACCCCAAATCAGAAAAGGTTGGAACAGTGTGGAAAATGTGAATAAAAAAATAAAGCAGTAATTTACAAATTTCCCTTAACTTTTATTTCATTGCAGACAGTATGAACACCAGATAATTCGTGGTTTTTGGTCAACATCATTTGATTTGTAAATAAACATCCATTCTTGCCATTCAGGCTTGCAACACATTCCAAAAAATGTTGGGATGGGGGCAATTCAGGGGTAGTAATGATTTGAAACTGGTGATGTTAACAGGTGTTGGCAATCATGATTCGATACAAAAGCAGCATCGAGGAAAGGCCTACTGCTTTAGGAGCAAAGATGGGCAGAGGATCACCAGTTTGCCACCGCAACGGGCAAAATCTTTGAAATGATGAAGAAAAACGTTTCTCAAAACAGATAGGAAGAGATTTGGGATTTCTCCTCTACAGTGCAGCATAGTAAAAGAATCGGGGAATCTGGAGAAATTACGTGTAGGCCAAAGGCCAAGCCCTAAACTGAATGGCTGTGATCTCCGAGCCCTCAGATGGCACTGCATTAAAACCATCATTCACCAATAAATGATACTACGTTGGCTCAGGACTACTTCAGGAAGTCACTCTCAAGCACTACAATAGTTACATTAGGAAATGCCAGCTAAAACTGTACTGTGCCATAAGGAAGCTCTACATAAATAGTATCCAGAAGCGCCGTTGACTTCTCTGGGCTCGGAGGCATCTGGGATGGTCCATTGTGCAGTGGAAACGTGTATTGTTGTCAGCGAAGCGTTTTTCACATCTTTTTGGATGAAATGACGCGTGTGCTGTGGACCAAAGAGAAAAGGACCATCCCGACTGTTTTCAGATACAAGTCCAAAAGCCAGGGTCTGTCATGGGTATGGGGTTGTGTCAGTGCCTTCGCAAAGATAACTTGCACTTCTGCTGGCACCATCAATGCTTAGAAGTATATCTTAGTTTTGGAGGAACAAATGCTGCCTTCAAAAGGCGATGTCTTTCAGGGCCCATGCTTATTTCAGCAAGACAATGCCAAACCACATATTGGGGCCATAACAAAGGCATGGCTGCGTAAGGAGGGTGCAGATGCTTGACTGGCCTGCCTGCAGTCCTGATTTGTCTCCTATAGAGAATGTTTGCCGCATTTTGAAATGAAAATGCATCAACGAAACCCGTACTGTTGCAGCACCTAAAATGTTGTTTGCAGGAAGAATGGGAAAAATTAACACCTGCAACACTTAGTCATGATTTCTTCAATGCCTAAATCTCTTTTAAGTATTGTTAAGACAGGAACTGTACAAAGTGGTAAATGCTGTATTCCCAACTTTTTGAAATGTGTTGCAAGCCTGAATAGCAAGAATGGATATTTATTTACAAATCAAATGATGTTGACAAAAAAAAAAAAAACATGAATTATTGTGTTCATACTGTCTGCAATGTAATAAATTGAGGGGAATTTATAACTTGTTTTTTTCTTTTTTTTATTCACATTTTCCACACTGTCCCAACTTTTTCTGATTTGGGGTTGTAGACTCAAATGAAATGATGTTTTTATGGTATAATAGTAACCATAAGAGCAGCTTATATTCTAAACGGTAATTCTGGAAGTGCCTGGAATCGAACCGGTAACCTCTTAATTATGAGTTCTAATTGCTGCATCACCCAAGCTGTAATGTCAGTGTCGTACCCTAACCCGATTTCTTTTTCTTTGGTTATACTCTTGAATAAATGTGCACTTGTTTTGTTATCGTGTACCTTTTGTGAGAGTGTTTATTTCACATTTGACTTCAGTCTTTACACATTCATACACCCATCCCATCCATCCATCCATTCATTATCCAACCCGCTTTATACTAATTACAGGGTTACGGGATCTCTGGAGCCAATCCCAGCCAACACAGGGCACAAGGCAGGAAACAAAACCCGTCCCACAGACCAAGCACACACTAGGGACAATTTAGGATCGCCAATGCACCTAACCTGCATTCAGGACTGTGGGAGGAAACTGGAGCAGACATGGGGAGAACATGCAAACTCCACGCAGGGAAGACCTGGGAAGCGAACTCAGGTCTTCTAACTGTGAGGCAGCAGCACTACCTCTAAATTATACACTTCATATCAAAATTGTCATTAGTACTATAAATGAAAAAGGTTTCTGTTTTAAGTATGTGTTCAACATTTCTTGTCTCACATTTCCGGTCATCCTACTGTACATTTACCCAGATTGTTGAGAAATGGAACACTGAAATGCATGTGTTCCAAATAACGATATATTATTTACACCATATAACTCCAGGCACCTCACACCCAGATAAAAAGACTTGAGTTGGGAGAACTTTTTGCCCAAGTTGAGCTGCATCGGATGGGATATAGGCTGCTTGTGCTGATCAACACATTTGCAAAACAAAAGATGCTAATGGAGAGGTGCGATGGAATTTAAGATGGTCGAATTACCAGTTTTTCATAGGCTTCAGGATTCTAGTGTAAACCGATCTGACCAACATGTTAAATGAGCTTACTTTAGAACTGCAAGGAAAACTGTTCTATCATAATTGATGATCATTTGGAAGCTTGAGGCTGGCTATCAGCAGCTACTGTCAGGACTATCATCCCTGGCTGACATTCAGTGCAAGTAGTCAAAATAAAGTAGTGACCATAAATATATTGAATTGTATTGTGCCATAAGGGTTCATGCAGTTATGCAAGGTATGCCAACATATATTGTGTGTGTATATATACAGTATAAAGTATACTCAGTGTGTATCGATATAGATAGATAATCAATAGAGTACATATGTAAACTAGGGTGGTGTGGTATACTATTACTGAAAAAGTTCAGAACTTAAAAGACCTTGTGCTTTACTCTTTGTTCTTCCACTTTCCAACATGCTGTATTAGCACTGTAGACTAAAGGTTTGCATTCTCTTGGGACCTGACTTAATGTTTTTTTTTTAAATAGTGAGTGGATACAGGTGAGTCAGCTTTTAATTGTGTTGCAGAGCATTGGAACATTTGAGAAAATTCTTGAAAATAAGTTAAATATTAAGTTATTCTAACATTGTAATTTATTGATCTTGCAGTCAATAGCTTCACGGAAAAATTGCATATAATCAGAAAGAAGAAAAAATAATGGCCATGTGTCTGTTACGCCACACTTTTTGCTTTGAGTTTTCTAATAAATCATTGCAGGCATAGTGGTGCAAATACATAGCTTGTAGGGCATGTACATGATAATGATTACTTGTTGGAGTGCTGCTATTTTTCCTTTTGCTTCGATTCTGTAGCAACTTAAATTTTTGTGTTCTGGGTCAAGCGCCTGGGTGTGCTTGTAGGTTAATGAATTGTGTATATTTCAGTTCTTCTCTTAGCAATATGCATGCCAAAACAACTATTTTTTTTTTATGTTGGTATTAAATAGACAATGGTTTTTCCTTGTCCACCAAGCTGTCCTGAGGAAACTGCCATGTTGCTTTTTTTTTTTGTTTTTTTTTTTAAAAAAAACCATGCATCAAGTTATCACAAACCCCAAAACATGGATTAGACAAAGTCTCAAGGTCTGCTGTTTGTTTACAAACATTAGTGAATCAGACACTTAACATAAAAGCAAAAACATAATGAAGACTTTGAGCACGCTTATACATGGACAAAACGCTACACATGTTCAATAGTCCCATGGGCATATTTTGCCCAGCAAAAACGTAGAAGCAAGGTAATTTTGAAGTCTGGCTGCTTGAATCTCTCTCTTATACAGGGTGTCCAGATCTAATTAGCACAGATCCAGATCGTCTGGATGACTTTGGTTTATGCAGGACAATTCAGTTCAGCGATGATTGCTTCATGTCATCAGTTCGCACACTTTTGATGGTCTGGGTTTTTTGATTTTCTATATAATAAACAGTAAAAGCGAATGAAAATTGCATAATAAACCCAGCACCTATAGAGTGTGTCAAAACAGCATCATAATACATAACGATAACAAAACAAAAAAATTTACTTACAAAAATAAGTTTCCTTTATCATTGCAAAGATGCTGACTGCTAGTCTGTCGTCTTGTTAATTTATTTTTTATTTAATCTTGTGTTAGTTTATCCCAGCAACTACTGTCCTATGATTGTATTTCTTCACTTAACCTATTTTTTTCTAATTGTTTTTTGATCCTTCCCCCTTTTTTTTTTTTTTTTTTTTTTTATTCATCCATGACTTTTTTTACCTGGACAATGGTATTCACCTATATGACTAAGCTGAGTGCCCTTGAGACCCCTTGGCACCTTGACTCAAGATTTATAATGTGATTTTCAATCACATATTTTGTTTTCAAAAATGTCCTCATTCACTTCACAGCCCCACACCGCATATCATTCTGTCTCATTTTCCCTTGCAGGACACCTCACCTTCTTCGCTTGTTCATTCCTGTATTGGTGGGAGTCACTGTTTGTTTACTCCTTCACTGTTCCTGCAGCTGCCTTATTTTGGACACACTAGCAAGCTTACATTTCTTTGTGAAATTACTGTTCTTAGGGGGGAGAAAAGCCCCAGTCCCTTTGGGAACAGCCCACAGGGTACAGATTTATCAACAAAAACATATGTTGGGTAATTTCTTCTTTCTATAACATCACAAATTTAAAATTAAATTAGTCAAAGCATTTTTGAGATTTGAGTATGTGGATTTTCTATCTTTTTCCCCAAAGATTGATGTATCAAAATCCTTCTTCAAATATCTACTGCCCCAGATGTATATCCAAACATCTTACTGATGGCACAAGCCAACATCCTTAGTGAATTTCAGCAGTTTCTTTTTATCTACCAATCTCACATTGCAATTTTTTAATAATGGTCAATTTTACGCAGAGCCCCCTATGTTCATTTGGCTTCAGTTATACTAACAGCAGAGAACTGTGTGTGCATGTTTTAATTACCGTAAGCCATCATGAATATGTTGTATTGTTCAACTTCTCCATTGTGGTTACCTCATTTTTCAAATTGCTTTTAATTTTAATCCCTATGTATATGTACTATAGATTCAGACCCTTTGCTGTTGCACTTATATTCATATTGTGGTCAGGTGCCTCCAAAGTTTGCCTTTTTTTCTTTGATGCATGTAGAACTTGTTGGAGTCCCCCTATGGCAAATTGGATAGGACCTAGTTTAAGAATGGCACGGGTGTGCATGAAGTCCACCATTTATACTGCATGAAAGGATAAAAAAAAATTCATGAAGTCAAAAAAACTCTCGTAGACTGTATTCAAATTTTGGTGATCATAGGTCAGAGCAAGGGTATAGTAAAACCATTTCCAAATCTTGATTGTCCCCAGGAGCACCGTGCCTCAACAATTGTCACCCTATTTAAGCTTAGGTGGGAAAACCTGTGGGAAGGGTGACCATCTCAGCAGCACTTCATCAATCGGCTTTTATGGTAGAGTGGATAAAAAAACAGCAGCATTTATTTATATAGCACATTTTCATACAAAAAATAGCTCAAAGTGCTTTACAATGAAGAACAGAAAATAAAGGACACAGTAAGAAAATAAAAAAAGTCAAGAACTAACATGAATAAGAGTAACTCCCAAAGGCCAGGAGACAGAAAAAACAAAAAAAAAAACTCAAGACGGGTGGAGAAAAAAAAAAATTGTAGGATTCAGCCCTGCTGCCCACCCCTGGCATTCTACCTAACATAAATTAACGGTCCTCTTTGGATTTAGGTTCTCACAGAAGGACTTGATGATAGGTCACGAGACTTGGCTTTTGATCCATCCAAATGGTTGGAAATCATATGCTTTGAGTAGGTGGTGGCGCAGGCCAGAAAAAAGAAACAAGAAAAGAAGTAGGTCGAATGCGGATTTTGGACCACCATGAATAGTTATTATGATGAATTGAACATGCTGAATAAGGGGTTTTAAGTTAAATTGAAGTTATAAAAGGCCATGTTAAATAATATGTTTTAGCAGTGTTTAAAGTGTTCGCTGTATTAGCCTGGCAATTCTCAGGGCAGGTTTTTATTCCAGATTTTAGGTGTTAGCACAGAGGGCCGTCTACCACTCTTTTAGTTTTGTTTGGGAAATTTCCCTAAGAGACACTCATTTGAGGATCTAAGGTTACCATTTGAATAAAAGGGTGTCAGAATTCCAATATATAAGATGGGCGAGATTATTTAGTTTTATAAACCATAAGCAGAATTTAAAGTCAATCCTGAATGACACAGGTAATCAGTGTAGTGACATCAAAACTGAGAGATACAGTGGTGTGAAAAACTATTTGCCCCCTTCCCCGATTTTTATTCTTTGCATGTTTTCCACAAAATGTTTCTGATCATCAAACATTTAACCATTAGTCAAATATAACACAAGTAAACACAAAATGCAGTTTTAAATGATGGTTTTTATTATTTAAGAGAAAAACCAAACTACATGGCCCTGTGTGAAAAGTAATTGCCCCTTGTTAAAAATAACCTAACTGTGGTGTATTCCTTTGAGTTACCTGGGTTTAGCAGACATCTATCATAGAGAATAAGACTTGGGTTACCAGCATTGTTATTTATAATCTTAGAGAATTAGGCCCACTCAAGACGGACAGTGTTATTGTATTCTGTTTTTTTTTAACTTTTTAATATTTCATAGTGGATAGTTAGTTTAGTTTTCCTCCATTTATGCTCAGCTCTACGGCATGTTCTTCTTTAAATCAGACCCCTCTTTGGTCTCCATGGTATAATAATGCTGAAGATTTTTAATCGTTTTTCAGGTAAAACTATGTCAACAGCCACTCTCACTTTAGAATTAAAGTTTCCACCTTACTATTTACATTTTTCTTGCTTTAAAGTTGGACTATAAAGGGACTATTCTTTAGAATGTTTGTCAGAGAATCGGAGAATTCCTCAAAAAAAGAGGTCTATACACGGATAATACTAGAATGTGAGAATCTCCATGAATAACAATGGCGAGATACTCAAAGGACTTGAACTTACCAAAACTGACATCTTTACAATAAG
The DNA here is from genome assembly GCF_016835505.1 of Polypterus senegalus. Lineage (NCBI taxonomy): Eukaryota > Metazoa > Chordata > Cladistia > Polypteriformes > Polypteridae > Polypterus > Polypterus senegalus. The sequence continues at coordinate 30,809 of NW_024377521.1, forward strand.
ATCGTTGATAAAAAACGTTTTGTTAGTTAAAGCTCTTAACATTTAATAGTGCATATTTAATGTTTGGATGGGCAGAGATGAGTAGTATATGCTATTGATATTTGAAAAGGAACTAAATTATTTTTTTTACGCCGTCTGTTTATTTTTGTTTAACCAGGGATTCTTTTTATAGTTTTAATACATTGTGCCTCTAAAATAGTAATTTTAATTAGATTATTGGAGTTTATTGGTAGTTGCCTAGATTTTCTATGTGCATTGAGATTGCTTATTACAGTATTAATGTTGTGCACTTTAACAGCAGATTCTATTATACACTTATCATGTCCTAGCACAACAGTATCATTTCGAAGGGTTAAGAGCAGATAGGGTAGTCAAGATAAACCAAAACTTTGGATATGTTTTCGGAAGGAATTGGCGCCAAAACTCGATGGGGGCCATCACCTGAAGAAACGCCGCCTTCCAAAAAAAGATTCCAATTGATGATGAAACTGATGCTTGCTTTGCAGAAATCCTGTAGCCAGTTGTTCAATCCTAGCAGACACTTAGTACTCAGTGACGCCTGACGAGAGGTAGTGGACCCGAAACGAAGATCTTTTCCCGATGGGGTCCTCCTTCGGTTCTTTAATCCAAAACCGCGTCAGCCTTGAGGATTTCGATTGTCGGTGCCTTAATCGTTAACCGCATGCAAACGATTGCTCCAACTGCCCTCCCTTGTGCTTCGGAAATTTCCGCCGCACGCCCCCATCTTGGACACGAAAGCACGGAAAAAAAAGAAACAAATGATTTTCCATTAGGCATGCGAATTTCGGTTTCTAACAATAGAATCACCTACCACTATTACATCACCCGGGAAGGCGAACTGGGGGCGCGGGGAGGGTCGAACCAGTTCTGAGAGAGGACGCCCTTTTGCCGATTGAGGTGTTTCTGGCCTTGAACCCCGCCATAGCTGAAACACAGAGGTCATCAGCGTGCCCCACAGAGGGGGGAGGCCACACCAGACGCACGGAGATATTTTATCCAGTAGTCGGCCTTTCAGATTTTAAGTTCTTCAACAACATTGCAACGCTTACCCACGGTCGCATGTCTGCTGAGAGAGTGAGATTAGCGGTATGACACTGTAAACCAAGTCCCGAGGTAACGCTTTTAGTATGCCATGAAGATAACGGAAATATACAA
>NW_024377522.1:0-37897 GCF_016835505.1 Polypterus senegalus
TCCCCAAAACCCCGGCCCCGCCCCCCAAAAAAAAACCCCCCCCCCCCTTTTTTTTTTTTCCCCAGGGGGGCCCGGGGGGGTTTTCCTTTAAAATTTGGGGGTTTTTTTAAAAAAAAAATTTTTTTCCCCCGGGGAATTTTGTTTTAAGGGGGAAAACCCCAAACCCCCTTTTTCCCCCCCTTGGGGGGTTTTTTTTTTTTTAAAAACCAAAAATTTTTTGGGTTTTTTTAAAAATTTTTTTTTTGGGGGAAAAAAAAATTTTCCCGGGTTTAAATTTTGGGTTTTGGGGGAAAAAAAAAATTTTAATTTTTTTTTTTTTTTTTTAAAAAAAAAAAAAAAAATTTTTTTTTTTTGGGGTTTTTGGGGTTTTAAAAAAAAAGGGGTTTTTTCCAAAAAAAAAAAAGGGGGAAAAAGGGGGTTTTTTTTCCTTTTTTAAAAAATTTTTAAAGAAAAAAGGGGGGTTTTAAATTTAAAAAAATTTAAAAACCATTTTTTTTAAAATTTAAAAATTTTTAAAAAAAAATTTTAAATTTTAAAAAAAAAAAAAAGGGAAAAAAAAAAAAACCCAAAAACCCCGGATTTTTTTCCAAAAAAAAAAACCCCAAAAATTTAAAATAAAAAAAAAAAAAAAAAAAAACCAAAAAAAAAATTTCCCCCCCTTTTTTTAAAAAACCATTTCCCCCCCCCCCCCCTTTTACCCCTTAACCCTTTTTTTTTTCCCCCCCCCCCCCCCGGGGGCCCCCCCCCTTTTTTTCCCCGGTTGGGGTTTTTCCCTTCCCTTTGAAAAAAATTTTTTTTTTTTTGGGGTAAACCCCCCTTTTTCCCAAAATTTTTTAAAAAAAAATTTCCATTTTTTCCCCCAAAAAATTTTGGGGGGGAAAAGCGGTTTTTTGGTTTGAAAAAAAAAAAAACCCCCCGGGGAAAAATTTTTTAAAAAAAAATTTTAAAAAAAAAAAAATTTTTTTTAAAAAAAATTTTTTTTTTTAAAAAAAAAACCCCCGGCCCCCTTTTTTAACCCTTTTAATTTTTTTTCCCGGTTTTTTTTTTTTTTTTGGTTTTTTCCTCCCCCTTTTTCCTTTTACCTTTTTTTTTTTGGGGCCCTTTTTTTTTTTTTTTTTGGGGGGTTTTTAAATTTTTTTTTCCTTTTTTTTTTTTGGGAATTTTTCCCAAAAATTTTTTTTCCCCCCAAACTTTTAAAATTAGGGCCCCAAATTTTTTTTTTTGGGGGGTTTTTTTTTTAAAAAAATTTTTTTTTTTTTTCTTTAATTTTTAAAAAATTTTTTTTTTTTTTTAAAAAAAAAAGGTATTTTGGTTTTTTTTTTTTTTTTCCCCTTGTTTTTTAAATTTTCCTTTTTTTTTAATTTTAAATTTTTAAGGGCCCTTTAAAATTTTTTTTTTTGGGGGGAAAAAAAAAAGGGGGTTTTGGGGGTTTTTTTTTTCCCTTTTTTTTTTTTTTTTAAAAAAGGTTTTTTTTTTTTAAAATCCATTTTTTTTTAATTTTTTTTTTTTAAATTTAAAAAATTTTAAAAAAAAAAAATTTTAATTTAAATATTTTTTTTTAAAAAAATTTTTTTTTTTTTTTTCCCTTTTTAATTTTAAAAAAATTTTTTTTTTTTTGGGAAAAAAAAATTTTTTTTTTTTTTCCCCCAAAACCCCCTTTTTTGGGTTTTTTAAAAAAAACCCCCCCCCTTTTTCCCCAAAAAAAAGGGGAAAAACCCCCCAAACCCAATGGGGAAAAAAAAATTTTTCCCCCCCCCCCAAAAAAAAAACCCCCCAAAAAAGGGGAAAAATTTCCCCCAAAATAAAAAAAAAACTTTTTAAAAAAAAAAATTTTCAAAATTTAAAAAAATTTAAAAAAAAAATTTTTTTTCCCGGTTTTTTTTTGGGGAAAAAAAAACCTTTTTTAAAAAAAATTTTTCCAATGGGGGGGGGGAAAAATTTTTAATTAAAAAAAAAAACCCCCTTTTTTTTATTTTTTTTGGGGTTAAAATTTTTAATTTCCCCCCCCCTTTTTCCAAATTTTTTTTAAAACCAAGAAAAATAAAAAAAAAAACCAAAAAAAAAAATTTTCCAAAAAAAAAAAAAAAAAGAAAAAAAAAAAAAAAAAAATTTTAAAAAAAATTTTTTTTTTTTTTAAAAAAAAACCCCTTTTTTGGTTTAAAAACCAAAAAAAAAAATTTTTTTTCCCCCCTTTTTTTTCAAAAACCAAAAACCCCCCGGGGGTTTAAAAATTTAAAAAAATTATTTATTTTTTTAAAAAAATTTTTTTAAAATTAAATTGGGGGGAAAAAAATAAAAAAAATTTTAAAAAAAAACCCCTTTTTTTCCCCCCTTAAAAAATTAAAAAAAACCCCCCTCCCGGGGCCCCAAAACCTTAAAATTTTTTTTTAAAAAAACCCCTTTTTAATTGGGGGGCCCCCCCCTTTTCCCAAAAAATTTTTTGGGGGTTTTAACCCCTTCCCTTTTTTTTTCCCCCCAAAAAAAAAAATTTTTTTTTTTTAAATTTAATTTTAATTTTTTTTTAAAAACCTTTTTTTTTTAAGAAAATTTTTTTTGGGGTTTTTCCCCCCCAAAAATTAATTTTAAAAAAAACCCCCCCAAAGGGTGTTTTTTTTTTTTAAAACCTTTAAAAAAAAAAATTTTTTTTAAAATTTTTTTTTTTAAAAAATTTTACCAAAAAAATTTTAAAAAAATTTTTTTTAAGGTTTTTTTTTTTTCCCTTTAAAAAATTCCCGGGGCCCCTTTGGAAAATTCTTAAAATTCTTTTAATTAAAAAACCCCCAAATAAAACCCCTAAAAAAAATTTTTTTCCCCCAAAAAAACCCCCAAAAAAAAAAATTTTTAAAAAAAACCCTTTAAAAAAATTTACAAAAATTTAAAAAATTTTTTTTTTTTAAAAAAATTTTAAAAAAACCAAAAGTTTTTTAAAAAAAAACTTTTTTTTTTTTTTTTAAAAAAAAAAAAAAACCTTTTAAAAAAATTTTTTAAAAAAATTTTTAAACCAATTTTTTTTTTAAAAAAATTTCCCTTTAAACCCCTTTTTAAAATTTCCCAAAAAAATTTTTTTTTTAAAAATTTGCTTTTTTAAAATTTTTCCGGGTTTTTTTTAAAATTTGGGGAAAAAAAAAAAATTTTTAAAAAAAAGGGGGGGGGTAAAAAAAGGGTAAAAATTTTCCGGGGGCCCCCCCAAAAAAACCCTTTTAAAAAAAAGGGCAATTATTTTTTAAAAACCCAATGTTTTTGGGGGGAAAAAAAAAGGGCCATTTAAAACCCAAAAACCCCCTTTTTTTTTTTTTGGGGGGTTTTCCCCGGGAAAGGGGTTTTTTTTTGGGTTTTTTTTTTTTTTTTTAAAAGGGGGTTTTTTTTGGGGAAAAACCCCCTTTTTAAAAAAACCCCCAAAAATAAAAAAATTTCCCCGGAAAAAAAATTTTTTTTAAAAAAAAAATTTTAAATTTTTTTTAAACCCCAAAAAAATTTTTTAAAAAAAAAATTTTTTTTTCCCCCCTTTTTAAAAAAACCTTTAAAAAATTTTTTTTTTTTCCCCAAAATTTTTTTTCCCCGGGGTTTTTTTTTAAATTAAAAAAAACCCCTTTTTTTTTTTTTTTTGGGGGGGGTTTCCCCAAAAAATTTAAAAAAACCCAAAAAAAAAAAAAAAATTTTTTTTAAAAAAAAATTTTTTTTAAAAATTAAAATTTTTTAAAAATTTTTTAAAAAAAAAAAAAAATTTTTAAAAAAAAAAAATTTTTAAAAAAAACCCCCCCTTAAAAAAAAAATTTTTAACAAAATTTTTTTTTAAAAAAATTTTAAAAAAACCCCCCCCAAAACCCTTTTAAAAAATTTTTTTTTTAAAAAAAAATTTTTTTTAAAAAACCAAAAAAATTTAAAAAAACCAAAAAAAATTTTTTTAAAAAAAAAAAACCCCGGGGGTTGGGGGGGAAAAAAAAAAAAAAAATTTTTTTTAATTTTAAAAATTTTTGGGGGGGTTTTTTTTTAAAAAAAAAATTTTTAAAAAAAAAAAATTTTTTTTAAAAACCCCGGGGGGAAAAAAAAACCCCCCCTTTTTAAAAATTTTTTTTTTTTGGGGGGTTTAAAAAAAAAAAAACCCCTTTTTGGGGAAAAAAAATTTTTTAAATTTAAAAACCAAAAATTTTTTTTTTTTCCCCCCCCAATTTTTAAACCCCTTTTTTTTAAAAAAAAAAATTTTTTTTTTCCCCCCCCCAAAAAAATTTTTCGGTTTTTAAAAAAAAATTTTTTTTTTAAAAAAAAAAATTATTTTTTTTTTATTTTTTTTTAATTAAAAAAAAAAATTTTTTTTTTTTTTTTTTTAAAAAAAAAAAAAAAAATTTTTTTTTTTTTAAAAAAAAAAAAAAAAAAAAACCCAAAAAGGGGGGGTTTTCCCAAAATTTTTTTTTAAAAAAAAAAAAAAGGGAAAAAAAAAAAAAAAATTTAAAAATTTAAAAGGTTTTTTTTTTAAAAAATTTTTTAAATTCCTTTTTTTTTTTTTTTTTTTAAAAAAACCCCCCAAAATTCTTTTTTTAAAAAAATTTTTTCAAATTTTAATAAATTTTTTTTTCCCAAAAAACCCAAAATTTTTTCCCCCTTTTTTTTTTTTGGGTTTTAAAAAAATTTTTAAAAAAAGAAAAAACCCCGGAAAAAAAACCCCCCCTTTTTTTTTTTTTTTTAAAAACCCCCCCAACAAAAGGGGGTTTTTTTCCCCCCTTTTCTAGGAAAGGGGGGAAAAAATTTTCCGGGTTTTTTCCCCCCTTTTTTTTAAAAAAAAAATTTTAAAAAGAAATTAACCCCCCGGGAAAATTCCCGGAAATTTTCCAAACCAAAAAACAAAATTAAAAAAAACCCAAAAAATTTTAAAAAAAAACCAAACGGGGTTTTTTTTTAAAAAGCCCAAACCCAAACCAAATAAAAAAAAAAAAAAGGGGGAAAAGGGAAAAAACATTTTTTAATTTTAAAAAAAAAATTTTTTTTAAAAAAAAAAAAAGGGGGGAAAAAAATTTTAAAAAAAATTTTTTTTTTAAAAAAATTTTTTTTTTTTTTAAAACCCAAAAATTTTTTTTTTAAAAATTTTAAATTTTAAAGGAAATTTTTTCCCCAAAAAAATTTAAAAAAAAAATTTTTTTTAAATTTCCCCCCCAAAAAAACCCCCCCAAAAAAAAAAAAATTTTTTAGAATTTAAAATTTTTTTTTCCCCCCAAAAAAAAAAAAAAATAAAAAATTTAAAAAAATTTTTAAAAAATAAAAAAAAAAAAATTTAAACCCCCCCCTTTTTTAAAAATTAAAAATTTTTTTTTTAAAAAAATTTTTTTCCCCTTTTTTTTTTTTTTTTTTCCCCAACAAAAAAAAAAAATTTTTTTTTTTAAAAACCCCTTTTTTTTAAAATTTTTTTAATTAAACCTTTTAAAAACCCCTTTTTTTTTTAAAAAAAAAAAATTTTTTTTAAAAATTTTTTTAAAAAACCCCAATTTTTTTAATTTTTTTTTTTTAATTTTAAATTTTTTTTTTTTTTTCCCTTTTTTTTTAATTTATTTTTTTTTTTGGCCCTTTTTTTTAAAAAAAAAACCCCCCTTTTTAAAAAAAAAAAAAATTTTTTTTAAAAAAAAATTTTTTTTTTTTTCCCCTTTAAAATTTTTTTTTCCAGGCCCCCCTTCCCCCCCTTTTTGGGCCGGGTTTTTTTCCCCCAAAAAAATTTTTGGGTTTTTTTTCCCCCAAATCAAAAATTTTTGGGGGGGGGGCCAAAAAAATTTTTAAAATTTTTTTTTTAAAAATATATAAAGGGTATATATATATATATATATATATATATATATATAAATTATATATATATATATATATATATATATATATATATATATATATATATATAAAATTTTTAAAAAAATTTTTTTTTAAAAAAAAAAAAAAAGGATTTTTTCAAAAGGGGGGGGAAAAAAAAAAATTTTTAAAAAAAAAATTTTGGGCCGGGGGCCCCAAAAAAAAAAAAAACCCAATTAAATAAACCAAAAAAAAAAAAAAATTTTTTAAAAAAAACCCCCGGGGGGGTTTTTTTTTTAAAAAAAAGGCGGGGTTGTATTAAGGGGGGGGGGCCCGGGGGGGTTTTTTTTGGGGTTTGGGGCCCCCCCCTTTTTTATTTTTTAAAACGGTTTTTAAAAAAATTTTTTTTTTTTTTAAATTTTTTGGGGGTTTTAAATTTTTAATTTCTAATTTTTTTTTTTTTCCCCCCCTTTTTTAAAAAATTTTTTCCCCCCTTTTTTTTTTTTTCCCCCCCCCGTTTTTTTTTTTTTTGGGGTTTTCCCTTTTTTTTTTTAAAAAAAGGGTTTTTTTTTTTTTGGGTTTTTTTTTCCCCTTTTTTTGGGGGGGGTTTCCCCCCCCCCAAAAAAATTTTTTTCCCCCTTTTTTTTTTTTTTAAAAAAAATTTTTTTAAAATTTTTTTTTTCCCTTTTTTTTTTTTTTTTTTTTTTTTTTTTTTTTTTTTTTTTTTTTTTTAAAAAAAATTTTTTTAAAACCCCCCTTTTCCCGGGGGAAAAAAATTTTTTTTAATTTTTTTGGGGGGGGTTTCAAAGGTTTTTTTTTTTTTTTTTTTTAAAAAATTTTTAACACCTTTAAAACCCCTTTTTAAATTTTTTTTTTTTTCCCCAAAAAAAATTTTAAAAATTTTTTAAATTTTTTTCCCTTCCTTTTTTTTTTCCCCCCCTGAATTTTTTTTTCCCCCTTTTTTTGGTTTTTCCCCCTTTTAAATTTTTTTTTTCCCCTTTTTTTTTTTTAAAATTTTGCCTTTTTTTTTTTTTTCCCAAAATTTAAAAAATTTTAATTTTTTTTTTTTAAAAAATTTTCCCAAAAATTTTTCCCAAAAAACCCCTTTTTTTTAAAAAAAATTTTTAAAAACCCTTTTTTCTTTTTATTTTTTCTTTTTTTTTTTTTTTATTTTAAAAAATTTTTTTTTTTTTTAAAAAAATTTCCCCAAAAAAAATTTTTTTTTTAAAGCCCCAAAAAAATTTTTCCCCTTTTTTTTAAAATAGTTTTTTTTTTTCCCCCCCTTTTTAAAAAAATTTTTTAAATTTTTTTTTCCCTTTGGGGGGGTTTTTCCCCCCTTTTTAAAAATTTTTTTAAAAATTTTTCCCCCTTTTTTTTTTTAAAAAGGGGTTTTAAATTTTTTTTTTTCCCCCCCCCCAAAAAAAAAATTTTTTTTAAAAAAAAAAAAAAAAAAAAAAAAAAATTTTTAAAAAAAAAAAAATTTTTCCCATCCCCCCCCCCCCCTTTTTCCCCCAAAAGGGACCTCCCGGCCCCCCCCCAAATTAAAATTTTTTCCCCCTTTTTTCCCAAAAAACCCCCCCCCAAAAAACCCCCCATTTTCCCTTTTTTCCCCCAAAAAAAGGCCCCCCCCCCGGGTTTTTTAAAAAAAACCCCCCCCCTTTTTAAAAATTTCCCCAAAAAGGGTTTTTTTAAAATTTTTTTGGGGGGGGGGAAATTTTTTTCCCCAAATTTGGGCCCCCCCTTTTTTGGTTTAAACCCCCCCTTTTTTCCCCCCCTTTTGGGGCCCCCTCCCCCCCCAAAAGGGCCCCCCCCGGGGAACCCCTTTTCCCGGGGGTTTTCCCCCAAAAGGGAAACCCCCCCCCCCAAAATTTTTTTTTTTTTAAACCCCCCCCCCCTTTTTTAAAAAAAAAAAATTTTTAAACCCTTTTTTTTTTTCCCCCCCCCCCCCCCCCCCCCCCTTTTTTTGGGGGGTTTTTTTTTTAAAAAAAATTTTTTTTCCCCCCAAACCCCCCCCCCCTTTTTTTTTTTTCCCCCAAATTCCTGTTTTTTTTTTAAAAAAACCCCTTTTTTTTTGGGGGGGGAAATGCTTTGTTTTTTTTTTTCCCAAAAATTTCCAAATTTTTTAAAAAACCCCTTTTCCTTAAGGGGCCCCCCGGGTTTTTTTTTCCCCCCCCCAATCAAAAACCCAAAAAAACCCCAAAGGGCCCTTTTTCCAAAAAAAACCCCCAAAAAAATTTTTAAAAAAAAATTTTTAAAAAAAAAAGGGGGGGAAAATTTTGGGTTTAAAAAAAAAATTAAAAATTTTTTTTAATTTTTTTAAAATTAAATTGGGCCCCCCCTTTTTTTTCCCTTTTTTTTTCCCTTTTTTTGGTTTTAAGCCTTTTTTTTTTTCCCCCCCCCCTTTTTTTTTTTGGGGTTTTAAAAAACCCCCCCCTTTTCCCTTTTTTTTTTTCCCCCCCTTTGGGTTTGGGTTTTTTTTTTTTTTTTTTTTTTTTTTTTAAAAAAAAAATTTTTTTAAATTTTTTAAATTTTTTCCCCCCCCAAAAATTTTTTTTCCAAATTTTCCGGTTTTTAATTTTTTTTAAAAAAAAAATTTTTTTTTTTTTTTTTTTGTTTTTTTTTTTCCCCCTTTTTTTTTAAAATTTCCTTTTTTTTCCAAATTTTTTTCCTTTTTAAAAATTTGCTCCTAAATTTTTTTGTTTTTTTCCTTAAAAGGTTTTTTTTTTTTTAAAATTTTTAAAAAACCAAAAAAAATTTTTTTTAAATTTTTTTTTTTTTTAAAAATTTTAAATTTTGTTTTTTTTTTTTAAAAACCCAATTTTTTTTTTTTAAAATTTTTTTTTTTTTGGTTTAAAAATTTCCCCTTTTAAGGGGGGTTTTTAAAAACCCCCAATGAAAAAAAATTTTTTAATTAAAATTTTGGGAAAAAATTTTAATTTTTTTAAAAGGGGGCCCCCCTTTTTTTTTTTTGGGGGGGGGGGGGTTTGGGGGGAAAAAAATTTTTTGGGGGGTTTTCCCCCCCCCGGGGGGACCCCCTTGGGGGGGGGGGGGCCCCCCCCCCAAAAGGGGGGGTTTCCCCCCGGGCCCAAAGGGGGGGTTTCCCCCCCCCCCCGGGGGGGGTTTTTTTTTGGGGGGGACCCCTTTCCCCCCCCGGGGGGGGGGAAAAAAATTGGGGCCCCCGGGGGCCTTGGGGGTTTTTAAAAAATTGGCCCCCCCCCGGGGGGGGGGGAAATAAAGGGGGGGGAAGGGGTTTTTAAAGGGGGCCCCCCGGGGGGTTTTTTGGGGGGGGGGGGGGGGGGGGGGTTTTTTTTTTAAAAAAAAAAAAAGTTTGGGGGGTTTTTTGGGGTTTTTTGTTTTTTTTTAAAAATTTGTAAAAAATTTTTTTAAAAATTATTTTTTTTTTTGGGCCCCGGGTTTCCCCCCAAAAAAAAAAAAAAAAAAAAAAAAATTTTTTTTTTCCCCCGAAAAAACCCCCCCGGGGAAAGGGGGGGTTAAAAAAAAAAAATTTTTGGGGGGGGGGGGGGAAAAAAAAAGGGGGGGGGGGGAAAAAAGGGGGGGGGGGGGAAAAAAAAAAGGGGGAAAAAGGGGGCCCCCGGGGGGTTTTTTCCAAATTTTTTTGGGGAAAAAAAAAAAAATTTTTTTTTGGGGGGCCCCCGGGGGCCCCCCGGGGGGGGAAACCCCCTTTTTTTTTTTTTTTGGGGGGCCCAAAAAGGGGGGCCCCCCCCCCAAAGGGGGGGGGAAAAACCCCCCCCCCCCGGGGGGGCCCGGGGGGGACAGGGGGGAAAAAGGGGGGGTTTTCCCCCCCCCGGGGGGGGGGGGGGTTCCCCGGGGGGGGGGAAAAAAAAAACCCGGGGAAAAAAAGGGGGGAAAAAATTTGGGGGGGTTTGGGTGGGGGGGGCCTTTGGGGGGGAAAACCCAAAAAAGGGGGTTTTTTTTGGGAAAAAAGGGGTTTTTTTTTTTTGGGGGGGGTTTTGTGGGGGTTTTTTTTGGGGGGGGGCCCCCCCAAAAAAAAACCCCTTTTTAAATTTTCCCAACCCTTTAAAAAGGTTTTTTGGGGTTTTTTAAAAATTTTAAAATTTTAAAAAGGGGGGGGTTTTTTCCCCCCCCTTTTTTTTTTCCCCAAAACCCCCCAAAACCCCCAAAAAACGGCCCCCCCCCCAAAAAACCCCCCCCGGGGGGGGCCCCAATTTTTTTTAACCGGGGGGCCCCCCTGGGGTTTTTTTTTTTTGGGGTTTAAAAAAAATTTTTAAAATTTTTTTTTTTTTTTTTTCCCCCAAAAAAGGGGGTTTTTTTTTTTTTTAAAAAAATTTCCACCCCCCCAAAAAAGGGGAAAAAAAGGCTTTTTTAAACCCCCCCCAAACCCGGGTTTTGAATTTTTTAAAAAAAAACCCCCAAAAGGGGGAAAAAACCCCCCCCAAAAAAGGGGGAAAAACTTGGGGAAAATTTTTTGGGGGGGGGGTTTTTTGGGAATCCCCCCAAAAGGGGGGGGGGAAAATTTTTTAAAAAAAATTTTGGGGGGGCCTTTTTTTTTTTTCCCGGGGGGGCCCCTGGGGGGGGGGGGGGGGGCCCCCCGGGGGGGGGAAAAAGGGGGGGGCCCCCCGGGGGGGGGGGGGGAAAAGGGCGGCCTGGGCCCCCCCCGGGGGGGGGGGGGGGCCAAAGGGGGGGGAAAAAGGGGGGGGGTTTTTTCCCCCAAAAAGGGGGCCCCAAAAAGGGGGGGAAGGGGACCCCCCCCGGGGGGGCCCCCGGGGGGGGAAAAGGGGGGGTTTTGGGGGGGTTTAAGGTTGGGGGGGCCCTTTAAAAATTTGGGTTTAAACCCCTTTGGGTAAAAAAACCCCCACCCTGGGGGGAAAAGGGAACCAAAAAAACCAAGGGGGGGGGGGGAAAAAAAACCCCCCCAAAAACGGAGGGGGGGGGGGTTTTTTTGGGAGGGAGGGGGGGGGGGGGGGGGGCCCCCAAAAAAGGGAAGGGGGGGTGGGGGGGGGGGCCCCCCCAGGGGGGGCCCCCGGGAAAGGGGGGGGGGGGGGCCCCCCCGGGGTTGGGGGGGGGTTTGGAAAAAAACCCCCCGGGGGTGGGGGGCCCCCTTGGGCCCCCCAAAAAAAAGGGGGGGGAAAGGGGGGGGGGGTTGGGGGGGGGGGCCCCTGAAAGGGGGGGAAAAAACCCCCCCCCCCGGGGGGGGTTTTTCCCCAAAAAAAAAATTTTTTGGGGAAAATGGGGGGGGGCCCCCCTTTTTTTGGGGGGGGGGAAAAGGGGGGGTTTTTAAAATTTTTAAAAAAGGGGGGCCCGGGGGGCCCCGGGTTTTTTTTTCCCCCGGGGGGGGGGGGAACCCCCCCCTTTTTTTTCCCTTTTGGAAAAAAAAACCCCCGGGGGTTTTTTTTTGGGGGGGTTTGGGGGGGCCCCCCAAACCCCCCGGGGGTTCGGGGGAAAAAAAAACCTTTTTTAAGGGGGTGGGGGGCCCCTTTTCCCCAAAAACCCTTTTTTTGGGGGGGTTTTTTTCCTTCCCTTTTTTTTTAAAAATTTTAAAATTTTAAGTTCCCCTTTTTTTTTGGGTTTTTTTTGGAAAAAAAAAAAAAAAAAATTTTTTTTGGGGTTTTTTTTTTTTTTTTTTTTTTTTCCCTTTTTGGGGAAATTTTTTAAAAATTTTTACTTTTTTTTTAAAAAAAAATTTTTTCCCTTTTTTTTTTTTTTGGGGGGGGGGAAAAATTCTTTTTTAAACTTTTTTAAAAGGTTTTTTTAAAAAAAAAAATTTTTAAAAAAATTTTTTAAAAAAAAGAAAAAAAAATGAAAACCCCCCCGGGAAAAAAATTTTTTTAAAATTTCCCCGGGGTTTTTTTTTGGGGGGGGTTTTTTTTGGATTTAAAAGAAAAAAAAATTTTGGGTCGGGAAAAAAAAAATTTTTTTTTAAAAAATTTTTAAAAAAGAAAAAATTTAAAAAAAAAAAAGGGGAAAGGGTTTTTTTTTTTTTTTGGGGGGGGAAAAAAAATTTGGGGTGGGGGGAAAAAGGGGGGGGGAAAAAAAAGGGGGGGGTTTTTTTTTAAAAAAATTTTAAAATAAAAAAAAAAAAATTTTTTTTAAAAAAAAAAAAAATTTTAAAAAAAAAATTTTTTTAAAAAAGGTTAAAAAAAAAAAAAAAAAAAACCTTTTTTTTTTTTTTTTTAAAAAAAAAAAAAAAAAAAACCCAGGGAAAAAAAAAATTTTTTTTTGGGGTTTTTTAAAAAAATTTTTGGGGAAAAAAAAAAAAAAAAAAAAAAAACCCCCTTTAAAAACCCCCAAAAAAAAATTTTTTTTAAAAAAAAAAAAAAAAAAAACTTTAAGGGGGGTTTTTTTTTAAAAAAAAAATTTTTTTTTTTTTTTTTAAATTTTTCCCCCCGGGTTTTTTTTTTTTTTAAAAAAAATTTTTTTTTTTCCCCGGGCCCCCTTTTTAAAAATTTTTAAAAAAATTTTTGGTTTTTTTTTCCCGGCCCCTTTTTTTAAAAAATTTTTTTTTCCCCCTTTTTCCCCCAAAAAGGGGGGTTTTTTTTTTTTCCCTTTTTAAAAATTTTAAAGGGGTTTTTTTTTTTTTTTTATTTTTTTTTTTTTTTTTTTTTTTTTAAAAAAATTTTTTTTTTTAAAAAAACCCTTTTGGGGGGAAAAAAAAAAATTTTAAAAAAAAATTTAAAAAAAAAAAAATTTTTAAAAAAAATAAAAAAATTTAAAAAAAAAAATATTTTAAAAAAAAAAGGGGTTGGAAAAAAAAAGGGGGGGGGGGGGGAAAACCAAAAAAAAAAAAATTTCCCAAAAAAAGGGGAAAAAAACCCGGGGGAAAAAAAAGGGGAAAGGGGAAAAAAAGGGAAAAAGGAAATTAAAAAAAAAAAATTTAAAATGGGGAAAAAAAATTTTTAAAAAAAAAAATTTTTTTTTAAAAGAAAAAAAAAAAAAACCCAAAATTTTTAAAAAAAGGGGTTTTTTTCCCAAAAAAAAAAAAGGGGAAAAAAAAACCCGGGGGGGGAAAAAAAAAAAGGAAAGAAAAAAAGGGGGAAAAAAAAAAAAAGGGGGGAAAAAAAAAAAAAAAAAAAAAAAAACCCTTTTAAAAAAAAAAAAAGGGGGCCCAGGAAAAAAGGGGCCCAAAAAAAAGGGGAGGGGAAAAAAAAGGGGGGGAATTAGGAAAAAAATAAGAAATTTTTTTAATTTTTAAAAATTTTTTTTCCCCCTTTTTTTGGGGGTTTTTGGGGGGTTTTTTTTTGGGGGGTTTTTTTTTTTCCCCAAATTTTTTTTTAAAAAAATTTTTGGGAAAAAAATTTTTTTTTAAATTTTTTAAAAAAAAAAAATTTTTTTAAAAACCTTTAAAATTGACCCCCCCCCAAAAAATTTTTTTTGGGGTTTTTGGGGGTTTTTTAAAAATTTAAAAGGGGGGTTTTTTTTTTCTTAAAAAAAAAATTTTTAAAATTTTTTTTAAAATTTTTTTTTTTTTTTTTAAAAAAACAAAGTTAAAAAAAAAAAAAAAAAATTTTTTTAAAAATTTTTTTTTAAACCGAAAAAAAAAAAGGGGGGGAAAAAAAAATTTTTTGGGGGGGGAAAAAAAATTTTTCCTTTTTTTTTAAAAAAAAATTTTATTTTTTTTTTTTTTGGTTCTTTTTTTTTAAAAAAAAATTTTTTTTTTTAAAAAATTTTAAACCTTTTTTTTAAAACCAAAAATTTTTTTTTTTTTTAAAAAAAAAGGGCCCCCCCCCAAAAAAATTTTTAAAATTTTTCTTTAAAAATTTAATTCCCCCTTTAAAAAAAAGGGTTTTTTTTTCCCCCCCTTTTTTAAAAAAAAATTTTTTGGGGGAAAAAAAAAATTTTTTTTTTTTTTAAAAATTTTTTGGGGAAAAAAAAAAAGGGGGGCCCCAAAAAAAATTTTTTTTTTTGGGGGAAAAAAAAAAAAAACCCAAAATTTTTAAAAAAAAAATTTTTTAAAAAAAAAGGGGGGGGGGTTTTTTTTTTTTTTTTTTTAAAAAGGAAAATTTTAAAATTTTTTTAATTTAAAAAAAATTTTTTTTTAGGGGAAAAAAAAAAATTTTTTTTTTTTAAAATTTTTAAAAAAGGGAATTTTGGGAAAAAGGGGGGGGGGGGGAAATTTTTTTTGGGGAAAAAAAAGGGGCCCCAAAAAATTTAAAAAGGGGGTTTAAAATTTAAAAAAAAAAAAAAAAAAAAATTTTTTTTTTCCCCCCCATTTTTTTAAATTTTTTAAAAAAAAAAAAAAAAAAGGGGTTTTTGATTTTTTAAAGGAAAAAAAAAAATTTTTTTTCCCAAAAATTTTTTTTTTTTTTTTTTTTTTTTTTTTTTTTTTTCCCCCCCCCTTTTCCCTTTTTCCCCGGTTTAAAAAAAAAAAATTTTTTTTAAAAAAAAAGGGGGGGTTTTCCTTTTTTTCCTTTTAAAAAAAAAAAAAAAAAGGGGGGAAAAAAAGGGGGAAAAAAACCCAAATTAAAAATTTAAAATAAAAATTAAAAGGAAAAAAAAAAACCCCCCCCCCCCAAAAAAATTTTAAAAAAAAAAAAAACCCCCAAAAAAAAAAAAAAGGGGGGGTTAAAAAAGGGCAGCAACAAGAAATAAGACTATAATGATGACTTAAAATGGCCCGTGTTGAAAAGGGGGTTTCCCAACTGAAGCTTTATGATATATGCCAAGGGGGCCAAGAGCAGCATCAGAGACACTTAACTTTCTTAACCCCTTTTTTCACCATGGGTCACAGTTTTATTATCATTTTGTTTAAAAAGATTTACGCATCCAGGTTTTTAATTTCCCAAACACCCATGGAAGTTTGTATTGTCTTTTTTTTGATTTTTTTTTTCCCTTTACCACCCGGGTTTTTTAAGTAGTTTTGTGCAGAGAGCTAAAACACCCCTTTTTAAAAAAACACCCAATGGAATTGGTGATGCCTTGGGGATTTAATGAAAGGATGGGGGAAACTGTAAAAGTAACAAGAATACCTATCAGAAGTTGTTTTAAATTAGTATACATTCCTTTTATTAAAAATGCACAAAAACTTTGTTATTATTTACTTATGACCCATGGACCGGGATGCTCTAGGCAAATTTTTTGGGATGTGAAACTTTAAAATAACAAGAATAATTTCCGAAGTTGTTAAAATTTGTATACATTCTTCATTAAAAAAGCACAAAAATACTTTGTTATTATTTACTTTATGCAAAAGACTTTTAAAAATTAATTTAAAAAGATTCTCTAGCACACAAACCCGCCGCTCATTCAAAATGCAAAAAATAGGGGCCCGAACAATCAAAATATACTTTTAATTTCACACCCAAAAAATTTGCAAAAAAGTAAAAGATACAACTAAAAAACACAAATAAAAGGGGTTTTACCAATAAACAAACAAAATACCCAACAGGGTTAAAAATTTTTTAAGGGCAAATAAAAAAAAGAGATGGAAAAAGGATGTTTTGCACCTGCTTCCCAATTTTCGTTTTGGTTTTAGGATGGGAGTTCCCAATAGCAGTATTTAAAACACCTAATTTAGCCAAAAAGAGGTCCCCCATGAGTACATTTTACCAAAGGAAGGGGAAATTTTAGTGGGGAAAATATTGTCATTTAAAATAGCAGTGAAGGAGAAGCCAATTTTTTAAAAAATGGAGCCCAAAGGGAAAATGTATATCAAAGAGAAAAATGGTCCAAAAGGGTGGAAACCCTTGGGAAACCCGTATCAACACCTAATTTAGAAACTAGGGGGCCCCCCGGGAAAACCTTTTAACGGAGGACAGAAACTTGGCCTGACATCTGAGGGTGTCAAACTAAAAATAAACTTAAAAAATGGGACAACCTGTAAAAATAAAATCTATATGTCTGGGGTCACCAGATACCCCGGGCTTTAAAGACCTCTGATACTGGTCAGAAAAACAATTTTTCATACATCGCCTTTTAAATCTTTACTTGGGCCTTCCCTTTCTTTTTCCCTCTTCAAGGGGAAATTTTTTCCCCTTAACCCAACAGGCCATTCCTACCTGTTAACCTTTTTTATCTTCATCAAAACCACATATCCCTTCTTTAGGTTTGGTTTTCATATTTTTATTTTTGACGAAATCTGAAGGTTATGGGGTGTATTTCCCCCTCCACGCTCCAAAAAAATATTTAATAAGATCCGCCTTTTACGCCTTTATTTTTAAAGGTCTCCACGTTTAACTGATCTGGAGTTGCTGAAGGAACCCCAACTTTTTTTAGTCAAAACATAGCTGAGGAAAAGTGGTTGATCTGGGTCTGTAGACACTGGAATGAGTGGCCTAGAATTGGGTTATAGCAGTAATGCCCGCCATAAAAAGTAACCAAAAATTCATATGTGATCTTCCTAGGGCCAAAAATGGGGAAACATAGAACCCAAATTCTCCCGGGGGTGATGCCAATCATTGTTCCCCCAAACCCCCTCCCCCTATGTGAAAAAGTGTGGGGGGTTAAACCCCCTGCATCTTTATCTGTAAGATAACTGTTCACCTTTCCCCCAAAACATTAGAATTTTTTAACCTCTGCGGTCCCCACAAAATTTGTTCCTTTGGGGCAGGGTCTTAGCTTTTCCCGGGGGGGGGTCCCCCTGACAAAAGAATCGCCTGAGAGCATTAATAAACGAAGGGGTCCATTGATTCAATGACCCCCAATTTTATTGCTTTTTGTTAAAGGGAAGTTTTTTACTGCCCAACATTTGCTATTTAGGTAGGGACCACATGTTTTTCTTTTCAGCTACCCAAAATGGGCCAAATACATTTAGTCCCACATTAGTGGGAAAGGAGGATCTGTGCTTAGGGGGCCCCCAGGAAAATTTTGCCAACCCTTTTTTTGTTCCCCTTTTCCTTTTGTTTTTTTAAAAAGGTCAAGAAAAAGGAATTGGCCCCTGATGGCCCCCTTTCCCGGGAAAAAACCCCCAAAACCCTGCTCTTACAGTTCCTTCCCGTAAAATGTCTGTCTTTATGCTGCAATTGTTCAATGGTGGGATCTAATTTGCAGTCTCTGATATGCCCCAATTTGAACAATAAGGGGTACAAGCTTTGGCTTGGTCAAACTGTTCCTTGGTAAAAGGGGTTTTTGCAGACATGCCAGCCATGACAAGTGCTATTCCTTTTCTAAATTTTTAAATTATGAGCGGGTGTGAGAGGTGAACAATAGCCCCCCCAAAGGGATTTTTAAAGCTTTGGGGAAGGGCGTTTTTGAGACACCACAGTTACCTCTGGACATATCTCTACATCAAATTGGGGGATCAATGAGGTCAAAACTTTGTTCAAACCGATTTTGTCTTAAGGCCAGCCAGGAAAGCAGGTCCAGGGTAACCATGATTTAACCAAACAAGCTGGACTTGCTGTAAGTGCCTTGTTTTGGAAACAGCTGGGGTTTTGGGGGGTGGGAAAATAATTCCAATTTACTTGGTTGGGATGAGGGGCTTAATAGGCTGGATCGGTTGTGGAAAAACATAGAACCCTTGGTTTCATTAAATATATAGGAAAACACCTTTCTTTTCTGCCCCGGGAAAAACCTTTTTTTCCAGATTCGGTCAAGTTCTTCAGAAATCACCCTGAATCTAAAAATGCAAGGACAGCTGCACAGAGCTCTAGCCTTGGAAAATTGGGGGGGTTCTGGTTTTGGGGGTTTGTTTTCCTTTAAAAATGAAACCAACTTCAGTCTTTTCCTGTGGCCTGTAATTTTTAAGGGTAAGCTTTCCACCCCAATTGCTCAGTTGATGCATCACAGAAGATACAAATCTCTTCCCCCTTTTAGCTGACGAAAAAGAGAGTTTATATTTTAAAATCTGGGTAAAAGCCGTCCTTTTTAGATGGTGAAGGGAGTAACCCACTTTCCCCGACCTTCGAAAACTTTACTGGGAAGTAGGGATCCAATTCCATACACTACAAAGGGGTTCCCCCCCAAAAATAAGACCACCTTTTATGCTTTTCAGGAGGGAGTAAAACCAAGGGGATCGGAAAAACTATTTTTTGTGAGATAAAAAACACCACGGCAAGTGAAGGGCTTTTCACCGCATCTACCCTGAAAATTTAAAGTGTTTTTGCAACCCCCACATATACCCCGTAAAGCCTAAACTGCCTTGGGTAGAAGGTTTGGGCTTGGAAAAGTCAAGGTCACACAGATTGCTGGCTAGATTCCCCTCCTGGGAAGGTTTTCAGCACTTCAATGCTGTTTGATGAACCCCTTTTGCAGTCTTGATTAGACTGAGCCAACATGTCTTGAGTTCTTTTTTATAAACCCAAAGGCCCCCAGAAACACTGGGAAATGATTTCAGGCCATCGCCAACATAGAAATGCCTTTTTACAAATAGTCTTGCTTTAGCACCAAATTCCCCCTTTTTCCCCTTAAAGCTGTCCCTTTAAAATAAATGGCCACTGCTAGGGGTGGACAGCTTTTTAAAACATGGACCTCATGGGAGTTTAACAACAACAACAAATAAATAAAAAATTTATTTATATAAAAACATTTTCATACAAAAAAAAAGTAGCCCAAAGTGCTTTACATAAGGGAAAAATAGAAAAAAAAGCAAGGGAAGAAAAAAAAAATGTTTAAAATTTAAATTAAAATAGGGAAAAAGGTAAGGTCCAAATTTGGGGGGGGAAGGAAAAAAAAAAAAAAAAACCCCGGGCGGCCCGGGGAAAAAAATAAAATCTGCAGGGATTCCAGGCCATGAGACCCCAAAAACCCCCTGGGGACCCTACCCCAAAATAAATGAAACAGTCCTCTTTGTATTTATGGTTTCACGGAAGGATTTGATGATGATGATGGGTACGATATTAAAATTATGATCACCCTGGACTTTTGGGTTTTTTGTCCATCAATGCTGGGGATCAAGGGGTTTAAACGGGGGGGGAGGCCGCCCCACAGAGAAACCGGGAAAAGAAGAGAGAGTAGGGGCGACGGATTTTTGGGGGCCACCTGTTGAAGGGGTGAATTGAAAAAAGAGTACGGATTTGGGGTAAAGGAAGTTTTAAAAGGCAAAATTAAAGTAATGTGTTTTCCTTTTTAAAAGGGGTTCCAATTGGATTGGGCCCGGAATTCCTATTGGGAGGTTATTCCAGATTTTGGTGCATAAAAAGAAGGCCGCCTCACCACTTTTTTTAAGTTTCCCCAAAACCCCAAACCAAAAAACCCCCCTCAAACATCGAGTTGGTGGTTGTGAAACCACAAAAAGGTTGATAGCCAACAGTGGTCTTCTTTTCCACAAAGCTGTGGAAAAAATTTTTCTGGGAAAGTCGCCCTCACTGCTATTCCTTTGTCCTAAAGTGATTAAGAAAATCCAAGTAGGCTATTATTCCCCTATCTGAATTTTTTATGGGAAAATCATTAATGAAATGCCCTTTTTTAACGCAGAATTTTAAATTCAAACAAACTCTAATTTGTTGTGGGTTTTTGAGGGTATAAAAAGCCAAAAAACCCGGGGGCCCCCAGCACCCCTTGGGGTTCTCCACTTGTGGTGCTTTTAGTATTTTCCATTGGCAAAATCTTCAGAATTCAATAAAATGTTTTTTTCATTTCAGTTTTTCTTTTAAAGTGTGGGGTTTATAGACAAGAGATGTTCCCACTTTTACGTTGGAAGAAACTGTCAATAGAAACCCCCCAGCTTTTTTGAGTTATCCTTTAAAAAATTTCCCCTATTCATTATGTGGAGGAAAGGTTTTCAACAAAAAGGGTGCTAGCTTGTTGTCATCCCCCTAAAAAGAAGGGAAATTTTTTTGCCCAAAACCCGTAAAGGGGCCAAAATAAAAAAAAAAAGGATTTTACCCTTTTCCCCTCCTTTAAAGCTTCTCTTAATGAGATAATTTCCCCCAAGGTTGGAAGTAGGGTTTGTCGCCCGTTCCCAAAGGGCACTGGGGTTTTTTGGCCTTTAAAGAGGGCTTTGGATGCCTCCAAAAAAGACATCACCAAAAGACCCCTTCTAGATCTAATCCGTTATAGGGGGGGGTTATTTGAACCAAAAAATTTTCCCTTTTTTTTGGGGCAATAATGTCCCGCCGGGGAACAGAAGAATTTTCAAAAAAGGGGGCAAGAGGTGGAAAAGATTTAGCAATAACTCTGAGATAGGATGGTTGAAGTTGGTGGGAATTTTCCCCCCCCTGTTGTCGGTATCAAATTACACTCAAAAGGCTGGTATGTAAGGGCGAACCCCCCATTGGGCTGATCCCCACCACAAATCCAGAGGTTCATCTTTCCCAAAAATGTGTTGTCACGCTTGGATGTTAAAAAGTCAAAATGAGATTCAAGCAATGAACATTGTTTTTGATGATCTAGCATTGCATACATTTTAACTTTCTTTTCGGGGTGTCCTTTGGGTATACATTTACTAAGCATATTTTAGAAAAGGACCGGGCCTTTGGGGCACTCCGGGACCCTTTTTTAATATAGAAGTAGCCAAGGTTTCCCCGTATATTTTAGTTTGCTCCCCCCCATGCACTGTGGGGAGAGGTTAGTTTCTCTTGTAATCCAGGGTGCTGGACCTGATGGAGGTTTAAAAAGTGCTGGGGGCACCGCCCACCCTGGGAAAGTGGGTGACAGCCTTTTCATTCTTTTGTTTGGGGGTTTTAAGAAACACGCATCTAAAAAAAGCCTATGTTCCTTAAGAAAGTTCCCTTTTGCTTTTATATGGTCTTTTTTTGAAAAAACCCTTTCAGTTTTGGGAAAACGGGAGGCTTATTATGAATTGGACATTTTTTGGGCATCCCTAGGGGATTTTTCTCAAGTAAGTATAGTAAAAAGTCTTAATAGCAGATTTATTTTCTGGGGATGGGGGTTGGGAGGTTTCCATGGTTTGGACAACGCACCCCCTTTCTTGAAATGACCCTGCCCTTAAAATTAAACGCCTTCTCAAAAAGCAAACACAAAAATTTACAAAGAATGTTTTTAAAATTGTACACAATTTTTTTTTTTATACCAAGGGGCCATGAGAAAAATTTTTCTTGAAGGTTAAGGGGCAGCTTTCCAAATTTGGGGTTTATTTATTTTTTTTTTATGGACAGCAAAATTTTTTTGAAAAATATTCCCAAATCTGATGGGAAATTTATTGGTTTGGGGGGGGGCAGGGGGGAAATTTTTTGATCCTTTTCTTTAAATGTCTTTTCTCGAAAAAACCCGGGCCCCTACTAAAACAGTTCAGCCTCTTCCCCAATAGCCTTTTAAAATTGTTTTTAAACGTGCCTGCTCTTAATTTTCATCTCATCCTTGTTTTAGCTTCAGCCCCTTTTCACGGGCCTTTTGAGGCGCTGCTAACTGAGGGACTTACTTGAGGGAAGGGGAAAACACTGATGCAAAGATTTTGACCCATTTTTGGGCCCTAGGGGTCTAAAGGTTTTTGGGGTTTGTGTTACAGCGGTTTGTAAAAAAAAAGTGTTTGAACCAACGTTTGCCCCTTTTTAAATGAAGTAAAATTTTACTTTTCTGCCCTCACTTTTAAAGTTTCGCGGTTTGTTATGCAGCAAAATAAAAAAAAAATTCAAAAAACACCCAAGGGACTGGGGATGTTTTGGTATTTAATGAAAGTGATGGAAACTGTAAAGTAAAAAAGAAAAACCTATAGAATTTGTTAACTTAATAAAAACATTCTTCTTTAAAAAAGCCTTAAATTTAAAAAAAACCACTTTTTATTATTTCCCCATGAAAATAATTTTTGAAAAAAAATTTTCCAGTGCCGGCATTTCGCCTTATTAAAAAGATAAAAATAGGTCTGAAAAATCATATAAGGGGGAACCCGGTTTGGAAAAATAATTCGTTTTGAAACGGGCCCCAGTCCAAAGCACTCGGGTAACAAAAAATGAAATTCCCCCAAGAAATAAAAACCCCGGGGTGACTGGTTTCCCCAACCCAAAACCTATTCATATAAAAATTTATTAATACAACTTATAAAGTAAAACTACATAAAAAAAAATTTAACCTGCTCTTTACCTTTTTAAAAAAAATCATGGTGGGGGAGGAGTTTCTAAACTCTTGGGGTTCCACCCAAGGGACACTAAAGGTCCCCAAACCCCCCAGTTCCCAAAATGTTTTTTTCCAAAAAAATCGGGCATGCTATAAGAAACCCCCCCCTTGATGGGGGGATAACAAAAACATTATAAAAATTTTACCCCAAAATAAATAATCCGCTTTTTGCTGTTTCAAGCTGAAAAGGGGTTGCTAAAGTACTGAGAAACCCGCCTTTGGTTTGGGGGACAAGACGGGACCTTTCACCCACAGCACACACAATCACAAAAGCTGTAGTGTTGGGATACGGACGGAGGGTTGGGCTTAAGGAGTGGGGGGAAAGCAAACCGGACGGAGAATAGGAGACCATTTCCCCACAAAGAAGAGAGAGAGAGAGAGAGAGACGGGGAGCAAGCTTTGATAAGGGAGAGAGGGAAACAAAGGAAAAATAAGGAGAGAGAGAAGAACCATCAGCCCCCAGGTGTTACTGACGCCCAGCAGACAAAGTATACCCATAGTACCCTTTTATTGCAAGGAAATCGCCGCTTTTCAAGTCAAAATTTTTTTTTTAAAATTTTGCTTGTTCCCGGGAAAACACTCGGGAAAACCCAAATTACCTGAAAAACCCAGGTTCCATTTTACATATATATTTTCCTTTTTCCAAAAAATTTAAAAAAAAGTAAAAGATACAACCAAAAACCCCCCAAAAATGTATATAATACTAATAAAGAAATAAAAAAATTTTCAGGGTTATTGGGTTTTTAAAAAAACAGAGATGGGAAAAGGGTGGGGCGCCCCCTGCTTTCCCATGTGCTGCTTTTTTTTCCGGGGGTTTGGGAAATATTAATAGAGTATAAAACAACCCCTTTAAATTTTGCCACCCAGCGGGCCCCCCATGAAAAACATTTTACCAGAGAACAGAACAATTTTAGTAAAAAATATTTGAGTGTCACAAAAATAAAACAGTGACAGGAGAAGAATACTTGTTTAAAAATGGAGCCTAAAAAATAACATGCATATCAAAAAAAAAACTGATCCAAGGATGGCCCCAGGGAAACCCCCCCAAAATAAAAGGTTGAGAACTCCCCCCCAAAAAGAATAGAAAAGCTCCTGTTTTGATAAGATTTAAAAACCCTTTAAGGATTCCCTTGGATGCCTAAAACAGTTCCATGGCGGGGTTTAGGGGAAACAAAAATCCACAGTATCAAAACTTTAGGAAGATCTAGCAGTACAAGAAAAGGCAGAATCACCAGCATTTTTGTAGTTGGGAAGAGGTCACTGTAAAATTTTTAAAAAGGGCTTTTAAAATGTTTTAAGAAGATCCGTTTTGACTGGAATTTTTTCCCGAATACTATTTTCATCCAGAAATGCTTTTAGTTAGGGGCAACTTTTTTTAAGACCCTTTTGATAAAAAACAGTTTAGAAATTAGCCTTTAAAAATTTTACACATCAGAAGGTACAGATTTAGTTTTTTTTAAAAAACTTTTGCAACCACAGGGATGTTTTTAAGGGTAGGAACACAAAAAGAAATCAAGTTAGATTTTTTTAAGGTAACCCACTTGGTCTGATAGAATAAAAACCCCCTTTTAAATAATCAAGATGGGACAAATCTTTTAAGGGGGAATTTGTAGGATTCCCGGTGTTGTTAAATCAGAAAAAAGAGTGGTCAAAAACAGCTGAACTCACTATGGAAGAGATGAATCCCTTTGCAAAAGGAGACTGATGACGGGGAATCTTACTTTTCAAAAAGTATATTCCGTTTGGAGAGTAAAATGGGTTTGTGGGGAAAAGAAGTTCAAACACATTTCAGGTTAGGGTCTTTTGGGGGTCCTAAATTGTATCTAGTTTGGGGTTTTGGGGCTTGGGGGTGTGTATGTTTGTGTGCACCCCGTCAAGGGGGTTTGTTCCTGCCTTGCACCCCGGGTGGCTGGGATTGGCTCCAGTAGACCCCCGGGCCCTGTGTTAGATATAAAGGGTTGGGTAATGACTGGGCTGACTGTGTTTGTTAAATTTCAAAATAAAAAGAAAAATGATTTATTGAAATGCAACTTTCAATAATGAAAATTTTTAAAATTTTTTTTAAAAAAAAATGATAATTTTATTAAGCAATTTAAAGAGGCTCACCTTTTTGGGTAAGTACATGTTTAAGTTATGGCCCCAGGGAGAAACAATTATGCATTAAATTAAAAAACCAGGAAAACGTTTGAAACTTTAATAACCCAATTTGAAATTTATCAACATTATGACAGGGAAAAGGGAGAACAAAATTAAGAAAAAAATTAAAAACCCAAAACAGAAATGGAAATGAAGGTCCCCTGAACTGTAGTGTTGGGTCATTTAAAAATTGTTCAATATAAACAATTTTAAAAATTTTTTTTCTGGGGGGACCCCGGAAAATTTAGGGGCCTTTATTTTCATGCCTGTTGATTAATTTATTTTTCATAAAAACATTAAAGTCATTAACTTTAATAACCCCTTTTTTTGAATGAGGTTCCAGAAATAAAAAACATAATTTCTTTTTTTGAATGATAGAATTTTACTAATACCAATTAGGGGAAAAACATTCATATTTAGTATAGTGTTTCCTTTTAAAATAAAAGTATGTTATGTCCCCCTTCTTTAAAATATCAAACCTGAACATAAAAATTTTAAAAATGTTTTTTGTTTCCCAACAAGAAATAATGGCGTAACACCCATAAAGAGAAGCTTGGTAGTTTTTTAAACAAAAAAAAAAGGACAGAGGACGGGCAGGGGCTGATGGGGGGGTTGGGTGGGAAGGGGGGGAGGCGCTGAAGGCCGGGGGGTGGAAGGCCGGCCCCGGAACCCGCAGCTGGGTAAAATTTATAAAGTCAAGTCAAAGTCGTTAAAAAATTTTATTGTCATCCCCCAAACCCTATACAAGTATAACAGATAGATGAAATTTTGAAGCCCAATGTCCACAGGGGTAACAAAATGAAATGCAAATAATAATTTTAAAATGGAATTAAAAAAAATTTAAAACACAAACAAGACAAGACATTGTGCAAAAGACAAGAAAAGAAGTAAGAATATTGATGTGTATAATAAAGAAAATTGATGCAAAAGTTTGTATTTGGGAATCTAGATAAAAAATATAAATATAAATATTTATATAATAAAATTATAATTTTATTATTTTATATAAAATAAATTATTTTTAAAAATTTTAAAATGTAAAGAAATTATCAGTGTATACAATAGTTGTTTAAGACGTAAAAAAATGACACCCAGAATTTTTTTTAACAGATCAACAGGGGAAAAACCCCTTTTATATCAAACCAAAAAGGGACGGAAGTGTGTTAGGGGCCCAAAGAGAAGAAAAATGGACACAAAGGGGAAAAAAAAAAAATATGTTGAGAATTGTTTTAACATATTAACTTTATTTTCAACATTTATGTCAAGATTAAAAATCACATTTCCACCTTTATTCTGATTTTTTTTGAGATTAAAGTCAACATGTTGACTTTTTTTCTTGGGAGATTAGTTATTAAAGAGAACGTTTTAAACTAAAACCCTCTTAAAATTAATGTTTAAATTGTTGATTTTCTCAAACCCCCCAAAGTTTGGGTTAAGTATTCCCTACCTTTGTTAACCCGCCACATGCTTCTTTAAAAGGAATTTCCCCTTGCAATTTAGAGGGGGGGGCAGGAAGGATTGCTGCCCCATAATATATTCATGATATTCCCGTTGTCTGAACATTTAGAATGCTAAGATAAATATTTTATACTTTTTGATAAAATAATTAAAGTTTGGGTTTTAAAAGGGGGGGGTGGGGGGGTAAAGGGGAAGTTTATAGTGCTGCTCCCCTTTAAAGGGCCCCTTTACCCAAAAAGAACTTTATGGCAAGTGTGACGACTCCAAAACCGAATGTATTTAAATTGGGTGGGTAATGGTTTTTAAATGAAAATTTGTGAATGGGTGGGGTTTGTGGGGTCTGGGGGTTGGAGACATGAAAAAAAAAGAATTCAATGGATGTACCTTTTGAGCTGGCCCTTTTTTTGAGCGTGGTCTCTATCTTTACGATTAAAACCCCCCAAAGGGCCTATCCCCTTCCCCTTTTTTTTTCTACATAACCAACCACCAAACGGAAAAAAATCTTTATGAAAAAAATTAGCTTTTAAACTTAGGACACTGAGTTATAATATGTTTCATTTTGCTATCCATTCAGGGTTGGCGCCTTCCCCAAAAAGTATCGGGTGAAGGCAAACAAATAAGTCCTGAACGGGACTCCAGCATATCCTAGTATGGTTTGGGGGTTTTACTTCACCCCAAAACACATGCTCCAGCCGGACGATCCTTATGCAAAAACGCTTTTGGCCCCGCTTTTTTCCCCAGCGCCTATTTTCCGGCCCCCCGGGGCAGGTCCCCAGAAATTAACGGGACACCCGGGGCTTGGGGGGTGTAAAAAACCAAAAAAAGTGTATTTTTTGAAAAAGTGGGGATTTCCGCCTTTTAAACTCGAAAAAGTCCACCCTTTTAAACCCCTGAATTTTAGGCCCCGTCTAGGGGTTGTTTCGCCCCCATGCCCAATGCTTTTGGGAAAAGGGAAAATCCCCGGATTGATGGATTTAATCAAAACATCCCCTTTTTAAAAGATATTGTGGAATTTTCGGAATTTAATTTGTTCCAGGAACCCCCAAAACAGAGAAGCCAACCTGTTCCCCACCGGGGATAATATTTTATCTGCCACCTACTGGGTTCCTCCAGATTTAAGTGAAAATACTCACCAAATATAAAAGAAAAAAACTTTAAAACAGGGGCATCCCCACTGCAGTATGTGTCGACCCGGGAAAATATAAACCCGGGGCCCTTTCTGTTTATACTTAACAAGTAATTTTTACAGTAAACAGTAAAAAGGGGTTTTGTAGGGAGCTACCCCCTGGGGCAGCGCCCCATTGATGGGGAAAAACCCCTAAAAACCCCCCAGAAAAAAATACAAACTCATGGCAGGGGAAAACCCAGGACCCCTTTGTGCAACCCCCCCATGCCCCAAAAGGGAACATGTTCAATACATGCTTTAATGTATTTCATCATAAAAAAGATATCAAATATTTTCTTGGATTTTTAAATGTTCAGAGGGGAGGAATATCATGAAATGAATGTTTGTGTGTGGGAAAATTTAACTCCGGGCCCCTTAGTGGAAGAGGGGAAGGCGTTCAAGAAGAATGAGGATTAAACATGAGTCAGGGAACACTTAACACAAAGCATTTAATGTGCTAAAATTACTTAAGGGCGGGGGCTTTTAGAAAATCTAGTAAAAATTTAAAAATTATTTAAAATAAATTTCTTTTAATGTTTTACTTTAATGACAAAAAAAAAATGAGAATAAAAAAAAATGTCAATTTTAAAAGCCTAAAAAACGGTGAGAAAAAGGGGAAAGTCACTTTTCCTCAAAAATAGCCTTTTTTTTCGCTATGTTCAGTTTTTTTCTTCTCCCGTTTCCCCAATTTTTAAATTTTTTAGGGAAAACGATTCCCTTTGCAAAAGTCCCCAATTTGACCTTTAAAAAAGTCTCTACCTAACGAGGCCGATCACCCCCATTGCAGCAAAAACCAAAACAAAAATAGCCTTAAAAAGTGATTCCATTGTTTCACTTAAGTAAACAAAATACCGAATTGGTTATTTTTGTCAGTTTTTTGGGTTTTTCCCCCCCTTAAACTGGGCTGTGGGGAAGGCTGGGGGACCTTTTAATTTTAAAAAAAATTTCCCCTTTTCCCAAGTTTTTTGTTTTTTTTAAATTACAAAAACCCTTTTCTACACATAATAATTTTTAAGGTTTAATCCTTTTAAAGGTAAAAAAAACCCCAAACCCCTATATTTGGACATGCCCGTAAACCAAAAAATTCCTTAGTTTTATAAAAGGGGCATCTCGTAATTTTTTAAGAACTTTTGGGTTTCCCAAAGTGGGGAATTTTTTGGTTTTGGGTGGTCCCCTGGGGCAATGTCCCCAAAAATTGGGCCACTTTGTTTACTTTCAATATTTGTGACGGGTGCCCCCCTTTTTTTAAACAGTATGAAGAGGGGCTCTTTTATCATATGCTTTTTTCCCAAATTTTTTATACAGGCTTTAATTTCTTCCATTAAACACTTTTGTTTTTAAATATATTTCCCCAATTTTTTTATGTTTTTATTTGTTCTTTTAAGATTCTGGGATAAAACAATTTTGGGCATTTTGGTTTTTAAGTTGAAGCCCTTTTGACTCAGAATATTTTTCCCAAATTTTTTAACCCTTTACATCTAGACTCAATAAATTTTTTTTCCCAAATTTTGGGTTTTTTTGTGTTACACTGATTTTTAAGGGTGGCTTGGTTCCATATGATTTTGCCCAAATAAACAAATTTCAGCTTTCAAATCTCTTTTTTCATCTTCTAATATTTTTGGATATGATTCCTTTTAATTGGGTTTTTTAAGCAAGACTTTTATTTTGGAGGGGGGCCCGGGGGGGTTCCTCCCAAAAGCTTCCAAATTTGGGCTTTTAGATTTCTGGGAAAATTTAGCTGGGGACTGGGAAAATGATCTTGGGTTTAGGGGCAAAAGGTTTCCAGCCAAAAAAGGGGCCTTTTACCTCACTGGCGACCAATATCCAACGCTTCTTTTTGGCTTTTTTAAAACCCAAATTTTTCCGGGCTGGGAGTTGAATTTAAAAGAAAAATCCCTGTCCTTTTCCCTAGCTCATTAGTTCCCGAATGTCTAAGGTCTTTTTTGATTCCAAATTCTCATTCTTTTTTTTTAAATTTTTAATTTTTTGTTTAAAACCACCCCAAAACAAATCAACAATTTTACAAAAATAGAATTGAGAAAAGTCGACCCCCACCCCCGAGAGAGGTTTGGGAGAAAAAGGAAACTGGAGTAAAACCCTTTAAGGTTTTTAAAAAAATACCTAAATTCACAAGTTTGATAAGCCAAACAGAAGAAAAGGAGGACAAAAAAATTTCAGAAAAATTTCTTCCCCTGTGCTTTGAGCTTATTTTAAAATATTACCATTTTGATCCCCATGTTTTGAAAAAAACCCATATTTTTTTTTCCAATTTTAAATAGTATAAAACACCCAAAAGACTTTAAAAAAGGGAGAGTTTGGGTTCTTCCCCGGGAGAAAAGTCTTTTGCCAAAAATGTTAGTGAGAATTCCCGCGTTTGTCCCCCCCACTTTTAAAACCCCCCTGGAAGAACCCCAAAAACAGCTGTTAAGGGGAAGGGGTTGGAGACCCAAAGGGCTAAATAATTTAAAAATTTTTTGGGCCAGGAATGATGTTAATTTTAAACCCCCAAAAACGCGGGCCCAAATGAGGTTGGGACGATTGCAGACTAGGGTTTGGGTCTTGCCCCCGGGGGAAAATTTTGGGGAGTTTTGACAAGACAGATTTTGCTCCAATATAATTTTGGTTTTTTTAAAAGGGTTTCTTTGTGCATATGGAGTTGAGTGGGAAATTTTCCCGATTTTAATTTTTCCACCCTTTTTGATATATTAATTTGATAAGATCCCTTTTTCCCCTCCTCTTTGGGTCTTTTTTAAAGGGGGGGACTGTAAAAGATTTTATATAATTAAAAGATTGGGGCTGGGGTCCCTTTAGGGTTGGGGCAATATTTTTTCCCGATGGAAGGGTGCAAGATGAGGAAAAAACGGGAAAGGTTTTTGCTTTTTTAAAAATTACTGAAAGATATGGAAATTGTGTAGGGTGGAAAAGGGAAATTTAAAAGTAATTGTTCATAGGATGCAAAGACGCTTTCAATATAAAGATATCTAAGGTTAATTCCCAATTTTTTCCCGGTTTTAAAAATGCAAGGGTTTTTGAAGGTTGAAAGAGGTGGTTCTCGAGAGGTGCCAAAGATAAAACCCCTTTTCCATTCCCTTTAAAAAAGCTTTTACATTTGTTCCAAACCCCAAAAAAGAGTGAAGCAGGGTTTGGGCTTTTAGTATAGTTTTCCCTCCTTTTATTTTAAATTAAAAAGCCCCGGGAAATATGAAATACTGAGGATTTTACTTCTATTTAAGGACCAGGGGCCCGTGTATGTTTATCTGTTTGTGTCCAGGTTTTTTTAGTTTTTATGTTTGTTTCCCGGGAATAAAAATGGGAAATTAGGGGGGCCATGCACCTTCTTTCCTTTTTTTCTTTGTAGGGTCACCCCTTTTTATACGGATGTTTTGGTTTTTTGTTTTGTGTTCCAAAAAAAAATGAGGTTATTGTTGAATCTAATTGCTTAAAAAAGTTTTTTGATGTTATTTGGGGTAAGTTTTTGAAAAAAAAAGTTTTGGGGAAAAAATATTCCCTCTTTAAAAAGTGTTAACCCCCATAAGCTAGAGTGAGGAAGGGGGAAACCCCCATCCAAGTCTTGCTTTAATTTTTTCCATGCAGACGGGAAAAAAATTTTTTTGATAAAGAGCTTTAATGGGATGTTAACTTCAGGTTTTTCCTCTAGGGGATTTAAACTGTTCTGGAAATGAAAAAAAAGGTAGGGGTTTTAAACTTATTATATGTTTAAATTCACTGGGAAAAAGTACACCCTTATTTATTTAACCCCGAGACCAAAATCCTTTGAAATTCCCGGGGTGCTGTTTAAAACTGCAGGCCGAATTTTTGGGGGCTGATATATTAAAATTTCAAATCTCCGCGGGAGAGAAATTTTCTGTTCCAGTCCCCCTTTTTGATAATCCCCCCTTTTTCTGATTGGGGATTTCACAATGTATTGCCAGTGGTTCAATGGGGGAAGAAAAGTAGCGGGTAAGGGGCATCCCCTAGTACCACATTCATTTTAAAGTAGTCTGAACAAAATTTTTTGATACAAACTGAAGCTTTTGGGTTGGTATACAGTAATTTGATCCATGCAAAAAAGTTTCCCCCCCAAATCCAAATTTCTCCAATGTAGTAAAAGGTAACCACCCCAAACATGCCCAAAAGCTTTTTCTGCATCTAACGGTAAAAAAATTTTTGGGGTGTTTGATTTTTTGGGGGGTTTTTACTTAAAAAAGGGCCAAAGATTTTTAAGATAAGTGTCGGCCCCTTTTTATAAATCCAGTTTGATCTTGTGATATTACCGAGGGGGGGCACTTTCCACTTAGCTATGATTTTTGGGGGAGTATTTTAAAGGGGATTATTCAAAAAGGGAAATTTTGGGCTGTAAGGATGACATTTAAAAGTCCTTATTTTGTTTTAAAAAAGTATTAACCAATGCCGGAGGAAGAGTTTGATTGTCTCTGGCTTCTGTAAAGGCCTAGGAGGGGGGCATTTGGTTTAAAATTTTATAAAATTTGCTGGGGAGGGTTTGGGCCCGTTTCTTTCCGCCTTGAAGTGACTTATAGGGATCTGAATTTTGATAACAAGGGGGTTTACCGAAGTTCTATTAAAAATGTCTATTTGTGGTATCTTTTAATATATCCAGAAATACATTTGATTTGTATTGTCTTTTTTTAAACTTTTTCCCCCAAAAAATAGTATATAAATTTTTTAGTAGTCCTAATTTTTAAATATTTTTTTTGGTTGATGATTTTGTCTCCGTTGTTTGGGGTTACTGGGATTGTACAATGGACTTCCGTTTGGGGAATTTTTTAGCTAAAAAATTTTTTAGCTTTTCCAAGGGTTTATAGTAATGGGGTGGGGCAAATTTTTAAATTAGTTCTTCAGTTCCCTTTAGTTGTCGGGGGGTTTAGTTCTGAATGCAGAGCCTGCCCTTTTCCCCAAAGTAGAGCCCCCGCTTGGAAGCCTGGGGCCTTTTTTCATCTATTCTAGTAATTTGCTTTTTATCTCTGCTGCTTCTTTTGGGTTTTTAAATTTTTCTGTGGGAAAGATATGAGATAATCTGTCCCTCTTAAAAAGGGGCCCAAAAGTTTACCCCAGAGTATTTCCCCGAAATCTCTGAGGGGTATTTGTTCCAGGAAGAAACGGATTTGGTTTTTATTAAATTTTACAAAATTTGCTAATAGAAGCAGGTTGAGATGCCATTTCGAGGTGGGGTGTGTGGGGTTGTAACCTTTTGCCCCAAGATCAGAGGGGGCATGGTCAGGGAAAAAACAATAAACCCCTCGATTTTAAAAAATTTAATCAAAAAGGGGAAGAAAATTTTTTTCTATAAAAAAAATAATCAATTTGAGTAGAAAGATGTAAAGGGGGAGGAAAGAATATGTCCAGGGGTTTTGATGTTGTGATCAGTTATAAAATTTTAAAAATTTTTCTCCAGATTTCGTTCTGATCATGGGTGAAGCATTTTATTGTTCAGATTGGCTTTTTAAAACCCCCACATTCTTGGGTTTTGTCTGATAATTTCCCTTTACAGAGGCCCATTTCTTCTTCCATTGTTAGCTTTAATTGAAAACCAAAGCTCTTTTTGAAATTTGTTTTATTGTCCTGGGGGGATCTAGGGGCTTTTCAGTTAAACTCTGAAACTATTTTTAATTTTTTATTGTTTTTAATTTTAGAGAACATAGTACTCTTTTATGTTTCAATTTGAAAAATTTTGTTCAAAAAGTTCATCTCTCCAACAATTTAAAATTTTATCACAAATTTCATGTGTTTTTCCCGACAGTTTATAGAAAACCCAAAAACCTGTGCCAGAGAGAAAAACCCCCATTCAAAATTTTTAGGGAATGGAAATAAATTAGATAACAACTTCATTTATATTCCAAATTAATCAAACATGTTTTTTTTAAAAGGGTTTCATTATTTAAACTCAAATTACTGATGTCCTTAGGGATTCATTGCCCACTTGGCATGCTAGCAAACCCTCTTTTTAACCAAGAGCATTCCGGTTTTTCTGTGTGGGAAGGTATTCAATCATAAAATGCTTTTCACCATCAGTGAAGGAAATTCCCCCGTTTAAAATGTGGGAGCTTCAAATTCTTTTTTTAATCTCTAACAGCCTTTTTGGGCCTTTTTTTCACCCCGCTTTTCTTTAAAGTTCCCCTCTTTTAAATGAGAATTTTTTATGGTTACCATGTTTTAGGGGACTAGTTTTTTTGTCCAAGAATACTGATCTCTCTTCCTTGGGTTTTGAGTGGTTTCCCCTGACCCCAGTCTCTAA
The DNA here is from genome assembly GCF_016835505.1 of Polypterus senegalus. Classification (NCBI taxonomy): domain Eukaryota; kingdom Metazoa; phylum Chordata; class Cladistia; order Polypteriformes; family Polypteridae; genus Polypterus; species Polypterus senegalus. Next base: position 32,706 of record NW_024377522.1, read on the forward strand.
ATGCTTCCTGTTTCTCCTTTTCCCGCAAATGTAGCTTTTCCAACAGCTGGACACATCTGTTTCCCTGTTTCTTCTTTTTTGCCGCCTATAGGACCCTCTGTTTCCCCACAATTTTAAAAAAAATTTTTCAAAAAAAGATTTAGCCTAACATCCATATTCCCGTTGTGCTTTTCTGTGTTATAATTAAGAGATTTCTTGTTTTTTTCCCCCTTGACTTGAAATTTTTCCCCGGGAGCTTTTAGCTGTTCCTCTACTTGTGAACCCTCTCTGAACAGAATTCAACTTTTTGTCGCCCCCGCAAGAAATTAATTTTACTAGAGATAAGGTTCTTTTGCCACCCCCTTTAATATCAAATTTCACTTTTTACGAAGCCAAAAAATCTATTTCAAGGGCCCTCTGGGAAAACTGATCCAAAGAAAATTTTTTTTTGACTTGAAATGTATTTCCCCTTTATTTCCCCTTTTTTTTAAAGAAATAACCCCCTTTTCTTTTTCCAAAAAGGGGTACACTGTAACTGAGAAACCGAAACTGCAGAAAGACTAAGATTTTTTGGAAGATCTTCAATTATTTCCTTTTTTCTTTAATCAGTCGATTTTAGTTGAATCTGTTCCCTAAAACTTTTCTAGCTTTTTGTCACTTGTGTTAAAACATTTTTTTTCTGTGGTTTTAATAAGTAAAAATTTTTATATTCCAAATAAGCCTTTAAAAACCAAATACAAAGATAAAGTATTGTTATCTCAATTTTCATTACTGGGTGTCAGATGATATTAACATGTCAAAACTGGGTTTAAAACCTCCAATTTGTTCAGCCCCATTCCCCAAAAGACCTTTTTGTTTAATTATTTTACAGTCAAATTTTACTCATCCCCATTGAGTTCTTTTTTACTAATTATACACCTTCAATTTTACTGCATGAACAACCCATTTAATAATACAAGGCTGCTTTTTTAAAAAGAACTTTTTCATACCATAACCTACAGTGCATCCCAAAGTATTCACAAACTGCATCACTTTTTTCCCCATTTTGTTATGTTACAGCCTTTTTTTCCAAAATGGATTAAATTCATTTTTTTTCCCGGAATTCTACACACAACACCCCATTAAGACAACGTGAAAAAGTTAATTTGAGATTTTTAAAAATTTTTAAAAAAAAAAAAAATTGAGAAAGCAAAAAGTATTTTAAAATTTCACAGCCTTTGAATGAAATGGGCAAAATTGTGCCTAGGGGAACCTGTTTCCTCTGGGTCATCCTTTAGATGTTTTTTTGCAGTTTTAAATTTAAGTCCACCTGTGGTAAATTCAGTTGATTGGGCATGATCTGAAAGGACACACCTGTCTAATAAGGTCCCACAATTGGGCAGGGTTTAATGTCAGAGCACAAACCAAGCATTTAAGTCAAAGGAATTGGGCCTTTAGGCACAAATCTGGGGGAAAGGTTTACAGGGAAAAATTTCTGCTGCTTTAAGGGTTTCCCAAAAGAGCCCCAGTGGCCTCCAACATCCGAAAAGGAAAAATTTTTTTAAACCACCAGGGCTCTTCCCCAGAGCTTGGCCGCCATCTAAACTGAGCATCAGGGAGAAGGGGATTAGTCAGGAGGGGGACCAAGAAAACCCCAAAGGTCACCCCATTTGAGCTAAAAGGTCCCCCTGTGGAGAGAGGGGGAACCTTTCCCGAAGGGGCAACCATCCCTGCAGCAATCCCCCAATCAGGGCCCCAAAAGGGAGAGTGGCCAGACGGAAGCTACCCCTTTGTAAAAGGGCACATGGCAGCCCCCCCCTGGGGTTTTGCCAAAAAAGGCAACTGGAAGGGGCTCTCAGACCAAGCAAATTTTCCCCTTCTGATTAGACAAAGATTGAACTCTTTGGGGGAAATGCCAGGCGCCCCATTTGAGGGAAACCAGGCACTGCTCAAAACCAGGCCTACCATCCCTACAGTGAAGTATATGGTGGGGGCAGACTGGGGTGTGGGATGTTTTCAGCAGCAGGAACTGGGGAAAATAAAATCAGGATGAAGGGAAAAAATGGCTGCAGCAATGTACAGGGGATATCCTGGGTGAAAACCTGCCCAGGGGCCGCCCCTTTAACTGGGGGAAATGGGTTTAAACTTTTAGCAGGACAACGAACCCCAAAACACACAGCCAAGATATCAAAGGAGTGGCTTCAGGACAACTCTGTGAATATCCTTTAGTGGCCCAGCCAGAGCCCATACTTGAATATTGAACATCTCTGGAGAGATTTTAAAAAGATTGTGCACCGACCTTTCCCCTCCAACCTGATGGAGCTTGAGGGGCCAAAAAAGGGGAAAGGGGAAAAATTTGGGTAAGAATAGGTGTGGGTTTTTGGCACTTTTTCCCCAAAAAAACTTGAGGCTATAAATGTTTCTAAAGGGGCATGGAAAAGGATTGAGCAAAGGCTGTAAATACTTTTTTGTACATGTGATTTTCAGTTTTTTTTTTAATAAATTTGCAAAAAAACTCAAGTAAACTTTTTTTTACGTTTTCCCTTTTTAAAGGGGTAGAATTTGGGGTAAAAATTAATTGAATCCATTTTAAAAAAGTAAAAATAAAAAAAATGGGGAAAAAGTGGGTAAAAGGGGGAATACTTTTGGGTGCCCGTAGGTGTAGTTTTATTTGGCAACCATTTCTTGATTAAAAATAAATATATTTTTAAAAAAGGTTTTTAGATGTTGCTAAAAATTTTAATTACATTTTGGTTCACCATCTATTTTGTCTTAAAATTTTGTTAAGAAAAAAAAACCCCTTTTGGTTTAGAACAAAAAGTTTGAAAAACCAAATCAATTTTAAATTAATTTCTAAAGGATAGTTTCAGCTTTTAAATGTGTGGTATACCATTTGTGGATGTCCAAAACCCACATGCTGATTTAATGCTGATTTAGCACAGGCAAAGCAGAAGTGCTTTAAAGTAATTTAAAGTGCTTCAAAATGAAAAACTAAAATGGCACAAATTTAGCAAGTAAGTATCAAGACAAATTCTAAAACACATCAATTGCCAAAGAAACAGTAAAGAGACATACGACTTCCCTCAAATGAGCTAGAAAGTAATAAAGGAAAACCATATACAGTCATATGAAAAAGTTTGGGAACCCTCTTAATTCTTTTGAATTTTGTTTATCATTGGCTGAGCTTTCAAAGTAGCAACTTCCTTTTAATATATGACATGTCTTATGGAAACAGTAGTATTTCAACAGTGACATTACGTTTATTGGATTAACAGAAAATATGCAATATGCATTATAACAAAATTAGACCGTGCATAAATTTGGGCACCCCTAACAGAGATATTCATTAATACTTAGTTGAGTCTCCTTTGCAAATATAACAGCCTCTAGACGCCACCTATAGCCTTTGATCAGTGTCTGGATTCTGGATGGAGGTTATTCTTGACCATTCTTCCATACAAAAATCTCTCTAGTTCAGTTAAATTTGATGACTGCCGAGAATGGACAGCCTGATTTCAAATCATCCCATAGATTTTTGATGATATTTAAGTCAGGGACTGTGATGGCTAGGGGCAGTCCTAGCCTGTTTGTGGTGCCCTGAGCGAAACCCCTGTACGCCCCTGTGTCCCCCAGCATTTTAAAAACAATGAAAAATACAGTGCAATTAAACAAAGTATTGGAAATGTAATGTCTAACAGAGACAAAATCAAATTTTACATTTATACAGCACCAAAATATTTTGTTAAAAGTACAGTGTGTAAAAAATTTTCACTTTAGTACCATCCCCCAGTCATCAGTTCACCAGGTCACAAACAACTACATAGACCTTTTCTCTCAGGCTGCAGTCAGTTTATTATTTGGGTTAACCCCCACCACCACTCTCCCCATGAGCAATTCTTGGAAACCCCCCAAACATATATATCCATACAAAAACTCTTACTAACTAAATTTCATTTTATCAACATGTTCAAAATCTTGGATATTTTACGTTTAAAGCCTGTAATGTGCACTCCAATTATAATTTTTAAACCTGTGATAAAAAAGAAAGAGGCGAGCTTTGACCGGCGTCACTTCCACAGGAAAATTTATTCTTCCTGTTTGTATTCTCTATGTGCCGTGCAAGGGCCCATCTAAATTTCTGCGTTTTCGCTGGGGGAAAAATTAATTGTGACACAATGGGGTTGGATTGACAATATTATGAATGAAATTGCTTTATTTGAACCCCCCAACCCCCGCGGTTGTGTGTGAGACTTCAACGCGAGGGCACAAGCAGGTGCACTGGTGGCATATGGGTGGATTGAATGTAAAAAAACACGGGGGTGCAAATTATAAGTCTATATATAAATTTTTGGGTTTTTTGTTTGTTTTATTTTGTTTTATTTTCGAGTGTTTTTAGATGCCCCAAAAAACCCCCGAAAAAACCCCCCCCCTCCTCCCCTTTCTGCAAGAAAGGGGGCCCCGCAAAAAAGGAGGGGGTTTCTCCCCGCAAATGGGCAAAAAAAACAGGGGGGCCCATGCAATCCCAAAATCACTGGCATGATGTTGGGGCACATGGGGCGTGAAAAAAAAAAAAAATTTTGCCCATACTCAAGATGCGCCTCCACCCGATGCCGCCCGGGGACGGGCCCCTGCCCCTTTTCAAAAACGGGACTGGTGGGAAATTTCAAAAAATTGTATTTTTTCCCCCTGCATGAATGCCTTTGTAGATTTAAACTATGTTTTGAGTCATCGCCTTTTTGGAATATCCAACCCCTAGTAATTTCAAATTTGTGATTAGCTTAGTAGTTATAGGCGGGGGGTTTCTGTCAAAAAAAAAGAGTTCAATCATAATGATTAATTTCTTTTCCCCCCCCCAAGCCGGGAAATTCCGCCCCAAAAACCCCCTGATGGCACGCGGAATTCCCCCCCCCCCCGGACCCTCTCCGCCCCGTTTCGCCCCCGGGATTGGGGTAAAACTTCCCCTCCCCCCGCTCTCCTTGAACCCTCCTGGCAGCTGATTGGTTCCAAAAATGTCAAGGGTCCGTTTGCGAGGGCCCGACCCCTTTTGAACCGTTACCCGCGGGCGAAATAAACTTTCACGGACCCTGTGATGGATGTCTGACCATGGGAACCCCGGGTTACCGCCCGGGGAAAATAAACTGTCAACGGCCCGGGGGCGGATTCGCTGCTGTTTGAACCCTCGCCCCCCAAAAAACCCCCTTTTCCCCCCCCCCCGGGAAAAAAACAGCCCGGCC
>NW_024377523.1:0-35548 GCF_016835505.1 Polypterus senegalus
AGGCTATGCCCTTGACAGACCCTGACAAACAAAGAGACTCTAATATAGTGGTTTGGGGCCCTTACACCTGTACCTGTATTGTTGGATTTTTCTCTGCCTTTTATTGCCCAAGCTGACATTTTGGTCACAGATCAGTGCCGTGTTGAGCAAGAGTGTCATTTGTTTATAACGCCATATAATTTTGCTGAGCCAGAAACTATTGGACCTGGAAACAGGGTATGTGGCTGTGGAAAGGGTAGTATTGGTGATTAAGTGAGCTATTCTTCAACTGAATTACTACCTCCATAGCCATGAATACACTCTAGTCATCGACCAACCAACTTTATAGTGGATGGGGCTGCACAAATAGTCAAACCAACATGTCACTCAATGTTTCTTGGGCCTTCAGTCATTCAACTTCAAAGTTCTCCATGTTAATGGTGATGCGCTTTCTCTGATATATGGCTACCTGACCCAACTGGTGTGGGCTTGGGGGCTTTGGGGGATTCATGTCACACACATGTGCTTAGGAAACAACTTCTAGGCTCATATAAATGTAATTACACTCCCAACCAGGGGTTACTGTTGTTGCCTAATGCTTTTTCTCGTCCTCCTCTGCAGAAGTAGTATTTGAGTGTAAACACAAGCACTTGTCATTTAAGGGGACATCCTCTGAAAGTGCGGAGTATTTGTACAAGGAATTCACAGCTAAAGAGACAACTTGTACTGTGTTAATGAAATACAGAAAAAAATGTCTACATGTGTATTGTGTGTTCAGTTTGTACAAAATATTTCGCAGCAACCCTGTAAGAGCCAATTTTAGAAAGTTAAAGTTTTGAGTTAAACTCGTATTAATGTTTGCTTTATTTGAATAGAATAGAATTTCTTCTACAGTATAGTCATAGACAATGGTAAAGTCTTTTTCCCCCTATAAGTTAGTAAGAGATAGAATCTTCATGCTACAGTATAACTGCGAAACAGGGTGATATTAGGTTTAGTTGTGTTTAGAACAGGTCCCAGTAAACAGGGACTTGAAAGAGCCATTCTCAAGTTAGAAATGGGATAAGCATACAGGTTTCTGACCATTTTGAAATGGTTCACAAATTATAAGTGATTAGTAACGATTTAAGATATAACAAAATTAAGCTTAAAACAAAATTTTTTCTTATTATAATTTTTTTTTTTCTATTTTTCATTTTTTCTTTTGTGTGAACTGTTTTACTTTAAGCTTAACTAAGCTTTTAAAAATGAAGATATTTGTCTGTGGAATCATTTCTGCATGTCAGGATTTATTGAATTGAATTTTTTGAGTTAGAGCTGCTGAATTTTGGAAACTTTCTGAAAACGCAGCTACAAACCCTTTTAGATGGAATAGCATGAGGTTTATAAAGATTAAAAATCAGTCAAGGGTGCTTTTTAAAAATAAGTAAAACTTATTAAACAATTATAAAAATATTTTAAACAGTAATGACAGGAGGAGGTTTTCATCCAATTGTAATTCCTTTCCTAAAGGTTTAAGTTCCGCAGTTTTTATTGAATTGTGCACAATGCTGTTCTTTGAAGTATTACATTTATTTGTTAATTTCAGTTCCTAATTCTCTAATGAGTTCATCAAATCTCAGATGTCTCTATTTTCTTTTGTCCAGAGCCGCTCAGGACCTTCAGTGGCTCTCCTCACAGCTCCACGGTGGTCCAGCTGCTGGCTCTCTGCAGTTTTCTTCTTCTCCCTGTAACTGCTTTTGTTTGTTTTTTATGGAAAGTTTAACATTCTTTTGGACATCAGGCTTCACATTATATAGTTTATGCCTACATTTTGTCATTTATTACTAAAATATGAAAAATGTTTCTGTTTTAACAATGTGTTTGCACAGATTATTGTAGAAATGGAACACACATGAAATACACGTGTTCCAACTAACAATCTATTATTTTCATTCTCCCAGATAATCAAGCCCTAGAGCTGGGAGATCTTTGTGCCTGTTCTGGCGGTGGTGAGGGGATGGCATAGTAGGCTGCTTGTTGCTTGTCTTGATCGGCACATTTACAAGACAAAAGATGCTGATGGAGAGGTCAGAAGGGGATTTAAGGTGGGCCAGATTTACGAGTTTTTGTGTAGGCTTTGGTAATTCTGAGTGTTAAAGCATACAGCTTTAATAAGGTAAAAAATAAATTATTTTCTAACCCCTTTAACAATTTAAAGAACATGACAAAGACAAAATAAAATCATTGTAGAAAGTGTCTAATTTGATCTTTTTATTTTTTGTGCTCTCCTCGCATGTTGCATCAATACTACAAAGACAAATTGTTAATCAATATTAGTGCACCAGGCCAGAAAGAGAACTCTGGGAAGGAGACACTTCCAACAACTTCATCAGTGCAACCAGATTGTAGCCTGCAACTCATCAGACTATGGTTAGGAGAAAGGGAGAGACGTCAAGGGAGTGAATAAAATAAATGTTCCTGAGATGAGAACTGACACCGAAGTGGAAAAGTCAAGGAATTGAACCACAAAACTACTTCAGCTGTGTGTATTTATATAATGGCATTTCGCTTGAACAGACATCACAGTCAGGAAATACGATGAACTGAATCAAATTTAGGATCTGAGTGGACAGTCACAGCATTGTCTGGGATTAGTGACACGACTTGACACAAAGAACTTTCACATGTTTGAAATCAACATGCTGAGGTTTACCTAAACGCACAGATCTGAAGCATCAGGTCTTTGTTAATAATCACTTAAAGACATTTGTGTTCAAATCCTAACTAAAGCATTCTTTACAAAGATATAAATATCAATACACAGGACAGAGCACACACTTCTGTATTGTGTCGTTAGACTTTTAACTCTCTTACACTTTTTTGTGTATGAAGAAGCAGGAGCCATTGTGCTCTACAGAGAACTTGAGAACTTCCTAAAGGCTAAATGGCTTCCGCATACATACAAATGATAATGATAATAATACTTTAAATTAAAAATAAACCATGATATAAAGTTTATACATAAAGTATAAAAATATGAAATAAAGTATCAAGTATGATATTAGCCTTAATTAGCCTCGATCCTCTGGGACCCCAAACACCCCCAACATGAACTGTTCACACTTCTGCCCTCAGGCAGGAGGTATATGAGTATGAAAGGCAGGGACTTCCAGGCTAAAAGAACTCTTTCTTTCCTGGGGCCATTAGACTCCTGAATAACTGACTAGAGTTTGCTGCCATTGGCATTCTCATTCTATCAACCTCACACAACTGTATTTGACTTGTCCATCACACCACCCTAACTGCACATTACACTTTACACTTCTATTCTGTTTTTATACTTTATACTGCCTCTGTTACTTATTTATCGATCTGATACTTATTATTTATGTTTATCTTTATAAGTTGTTTTTTTCACTTGGTGTGGACAGCAAAGAAATAATTTCATTGTACAGGGAAACGTGTTTCCTTACATTGCACATGACAATAAACTTTGAACTTGAACTATATAAAATGACATTTCATGACATTCATAATACTCCTGAAATAAGATCACTAAATCAAATGCATTAATATCCCAAGTTAGAATGTTCAGTCGATAGTCAAAGCACTAGCTTGAGATAAATGAAATTCAACTAAAGAATCGAGACCCTAACAAAACTCTAACTTGGAAAGCATTGTTGTGATGATAAATAAAGGCGTTTCCTATTCAATAATTTTACATTACCAGATGCTTCATCACTTCACCCATGTCCTTTTTTGTTGTTTCTTCCTTCCATTTTCTAATCTAACTTTTTCAAATAAGCGGCTGTGTTGACTGGCAGCACTGGGCAGTAACCCACCGAGAAGCGACTTGTGTCAGTAGGACATGGTAGGGACTTTCAACGTCATTTATAACAAATGACCTCACCCGACATGTCAGGACGATTTACAGACACAATCTGATAGAGCCAGAGCAGAAGTCACAGCGTGCCAGCAGTCCCTGTTGGTTTATTATGGGGCTGATTATCAGACATTTTAAAATTAAACTTAATTCATATAAAGAATATTAATGTGCAGTAAGAGACACATTCAGAATACACTGATAACAATAAAAAATAATATGAGAATCAAAATAAAACTTCCAGAATTTGGAAAAGCTGATTATAATTACACAAAATGCATCAAATATTACTGTGTACTATCATTTTGTTTTAAAACATAATAAATTAATGACTGAAGAAGCAGGGTGACATATTTTAAAATTTAAGATTATTTTAAAAGCTTTTCTGAACCAAAGATAAAAAGCATAAATAACTGGATTAATTGCAAAGCTCACCTCACTGACTAATATTAAGAAGTTCCTTATTTCATGTAAGATATAAGAGGTAACAACAACAAAAATCAAACAAACTGAAACGTAACCAGCAGATAATAAAGTCGCACACCACCAGTCTCAGGGCCTCTTTTGTTTCAGACGCTTTAGTTGTGTTTGATTTGCTGCTCTCTGCTGACTGCATCTTTCAATCTAACATTTAATGGCTTTAGAATGCCTTGTGTCAACTATTAACATTCTTGTATATGTGCATATCATAACTGAATATTGATAATAAAAAGAATATTAAAACTCCAGTAGCTGAAAATGAATATCCATATATATACAGCTTTGCTGTTTCAAAATCACCTAAATATAAAAGATGAATGTCAATATAAATAAATACAACCACATCAGTAAAAGGTTGATCTTTGTGATATTTAGTTATTTTTGAACCATAAAAGAATGGACTGCAAACAGCAATGTGGAGATCAATTGATATTAACACCACATGAGTAACAATGGCCACATCAAACATGTTAGCCAGTGCCTGAAAGACATAACAGTAAATGAACCCAAAATTCCAGCAGATTTCAATCTGAATAATCAAAGAAAAGGCAACACAAACAAACCCACCCAGAGATCAATCACTGTGAGTGAAAGGATCAAAAATTAGTCTGCGTGTGGCGCTACACAAGAAATGATACTGTAGATGGTAATAACAATTTATCTGAACTGTGTGTTATACAGCAGCCATCCAGAGAGCTCAGATCTAACTTATGTCCGTTGCTTTTCTTGTTCTCTCTTACTAAATGTAAAACTAAGGGGACAGGGCCGCTCGCGCTACTGCCTGTGGAGTTCATTACCTAATGACATTAAGGAGTCACCCTCAATTAAACTGTTTGAAACGAGATTGAGATTTCTAGTCTAGCTTTCCATGGCCTTCTGTGATACTGACAGTTCCTTCCTCATCATCAATTGTTTGTTTCAATTTACTGCTGGTTTGCACTTTGTTTTATTTCTTTTACTTATGATTATTGTATACTAGCTGTCCCCCACGGCTCCACCGCCTAGTGGTGAAAACAGGACAGGAGGAGGGCCCTATAACTAAGATACAGTGTGATAACTGAGTGAGTTGTATTTAGAACACGTCCCACTACACAGGGACTTGAAAGACCCATTTTCAGATTAGAACTGGGATAAGCATACAGTTTTCTCACCGTCATTTTGAAATGGTTCAGAAACGTTTAGAAGTGGTTTTGTAATGATTAGAAATGTAACAAGATTTAAGCTTTTGAAACAGAATTTCTCTTAAACATGAACTTTTCGTTTTTTTTTTTTTTTTGTTTGTCAATTTTCTCTTTTTTTGTGAACTGTTTTACTTTGAATTTTGACTAAAGTTTTTAAAAACGAAGATATTTTGTCTGTGCAATCATTTGAAACGTCAGGCTTTTTGTTGAATCTCATTTCTTATGCTAGAGCTGCAGAACTTTGGTAATTTTGGGAAAATGCAGTGTCACACATGAGTGCATGGAAGGCAGCAAAAGGGTCCAAATGAGAGTAATTCCACACCATAGCAGGGTGTGGCGGTGGAGGTGACCTTTTTCTCACTTTCCTGCAGACCGTTCATGGGAAATCACAGCTGGCCTTGATGACATCACCTCCGTACCTACCCTTCTGACGATGTTTTGTCCGGGTCCGAGCCTATGGAAGCAGACCCTTCTGCTTCTGCCCTGAAATGACCTCTTCCCTTGCTGGCCTTTAAAGCTGCTATTGTTGTATATGCCTGTGGCTTTTTCTTCCCATGCGCTGAGCCCTGCTGAAAAGAAATACTCAGTAGGGAGAGGGAGGCACTCGCATGTGTATGGGCCTGTGAAAAAGGGCATACCTACCTGTACGGGCATCCATTTACTTTAAGAACTGATCACCAGGTCTCAACATCTTTGATGTCCTCTGTTGGTTCAGGGTCACAGGTGGCTGCGCATGCACCGCTGGGGTGAGCATCTCCAGAGGTACAATTTTATGTTATAGTATACCCCAGGACTGGACAATGTAGTAGCTAATTTGTTGTCACGTTCTGTTTTTCATTCCCTACCACTATGCAAATTGATCATGAGAAGGATCTGATTCACTTGCTGCAGTCTCCACTCCAAGATATGGTATCACTCCAGGAACTTACAAAAGAATCCAGTTTTCACAATTTATGACAGTATGTTGCTAATGGCCAGGCATTGGAAGCGCCCCCTAACCTCTAGTCTTACATCTGATTTATAGATGAGCTTTCATGTTGGAATGAGACTTGTCTAGCTCGTGGACATTGCACGGTTGTGCCCAGTAGCCTCAGGGTCGGGTCCTGGCCATGGCTCTTCAGGGCCACCCGGAATTGTGAAACTAAAGCAACGCTGCAGGGACCTAGTCTGGTGGCCTGGCATTGACCGTGACTTAGAGGAGCTGGTGCGCAACTGTGCACCATGTTTAACAAGTGGTAAGACTGGACCCCACCAATGCCTCCCTCTCCAACCCTTGGCCTGGCCTGATCAGCCTTGGCAACACGTTCAAGTTGATATCTGTGGCGAATTAAAGGTGTGGTACATCACCAGCGATGCTTGGCAATAGCATACGACCTCCATGTAAAGTGGCCAGAGGTCACTCCCATGGGCTCAGTCACAGAGGAGTCCCTCATTGGTTTCCTGACACACTGTTTGCTCTCTGGGGTTTACCAAAATGCATTACAATGGATAATGGTCCACAGTTCAAATCTGCTGTGTTCACTGATTTTGTCCAAAACCAGGGTATACGCCATATTAAAACATCCTTTTATCATCCCCAGGCTAATGGAGGGTTGAATGCTTTAATCAAAACCTAAAAAATGGCCTCAGGGCTCACTTGTTGCAAAGTTTCTCTTTTAATGAAGCACTGTCACAGACCCTGCTGCATTATAGAGCTGCTCAGCATTTTATGACTGGGTTTCCCCAGACAAACTTATGCTAGGCCGTGAGCTGGAACTACCCTTGCATAGACTTCGTCCCCTCGACTTTTCACCCACCAAGTGAGCTGATTCAAACGTTCAAAAATGACAAGCAAAGTCCCAGCATGATTTCAACAGGAAGAGGAGAATACGGATTCACAATTTCAAGGTGATGGACTTGGTTAGGGTCTGCCTCCTATGTCGCTATAGCAACCTTCACTCCTTCTGGTCATCACCCTGCCATTCAGATTAAGAGTCAGCTTGGACCTGCAACCTTTCAGTTAGTGGATGGGTCTCGGTGGACGACAGCAGGCTGCGCAAGGTGCCAGCCCCTTCAGGATCTGATAACTTCATCAAAGGCAACCCAACCTCAGATGACACAACTTGGATGTCCCAGGCCCCCTTCTTCTTCCCTGAATACAGATCCTCAACCCACTGCTAGCAGTGGAACCCCAATATCTCGAGGAGCAAGACTGCGTTCAAGGCCTGCCCGCTTCCAAGACTTTCTAACATCTTTTCACACCTAATTCAATTGGAGGGAGAGGGGAAAATGTTGTATATGATTGTTTAATGATGCTTTTGTCCATTGCTTTATGTTTGGGTGTTGTTTGCTATGGTCTGCGTCTTTTGAGACGTCTGAGGGGACCAAAAATAACGGAATTTTGTTGTTGTTAGGTTGGTACTTGTAGATCGTTATTGGAGCCGCTAGGGCGATCTAGTTACACTCCTCATAAGTTAGTCTGCCAAGTGCCATCAGTCTGGAAGGTTGTGCTTGTGTTCAGTGAATTTTTTTGTAAAAGTAGTTTTGTGCAAGCGTCATTTTTTTACGATGGCCAATTATCGTGCAACGTATGCAGTGAAATTTTGTTTTTCTTGAAAAAAGTGTTGCAGAAACTATTGTTATTGAAACGGTATGACAACCCTGAACCACCCACCCTACTCACCGGATTTAGCTCCATGTGATTTCTTTTTGTTCCCCTGATGAAAAAGATGAAAGGAAGAAGTGCTGCTGACGCTTGAAGAGGTAAAACAAGAAACGACTCAGAGCATTAATGGGCATTACTTCAGACAAAATGAAAAAATGGAACAATGGAACAAACGGTTAGATTAGTGTATTTCCACCAATGGAGAGAGTACTTTGAAGGAGACTAATTGTAGTTTGCACAGAAAATTAAATTAAACACGTTTTAAAAATATTTCTGGTTATTTTGGGTCCCCCTCGTATGACAGCCGGAGGGAGGGGTGTGTTTAAGAGGCACGCTGTATGGAGAGTTGGTTAAACAAGGTTAACAATACTCAGCATTCGAAACGTTATTCTGAGTGTGTCGCTACTTCAATCTAGAAAACACTACAGTCATATTTAATTCCCTAACTCATCAGTTCTGTTTTAGACTCTCTACTGAGCACATCAGTGTGAACAATGTATCCCTTTGCAGCCAGGAAACGCTGCACGGGTGGCTGCCCAAACCTTTTATGACACTTGCCTGTTTCTTGTGACAGTGGTGTAGTCGGCAGGATGAAGGATCCTCTGAGGAACCAGGACTGGGACCTTAAATATCCAGGTGGGAGACTACCATAGCCAAGTTTCTGAGTTGAGGTGCATCATGTGGTTTGAAAGACACTGTGCAAGTCTGCTCCCAAACACTTAACTGGGCAAAATGATCAAAATGGGGAGTGTGGCGGGAGGAGCCACAGGATTGGCTGGTCCAGATGAGGGAGGTGAAAGGGGCTTATTTTTGCTCTCTGGAAAGAGAGTGCCTCCTCCCACTAAGGCAGAGTCCTAGCTACATGTGAAACATTATACGGGTGGCTGTCCAAAACCTTGCATCTGTTTTTTGTAACAGCATCTACATTTTTTTGTCAGAAAAATTGCCATTTGAAGGCATTGAACTTGAAATGGAAACTACCATCTGAGGACTGAGGGACGCTTGTGCTCCAGAACATGTCAATGAAAGAAAAGAATTGAGCCATCCCGGGTACTGTGCTCTTTTTTCTATTTCTGCATGATCGTAAATGAAAGCAAGGTCGGTACCTGAACTTGAGAAGATTTAAGAGACTGTAATATAATGTAAGGAATTGTGAAAGACTGCATGTTTCTTACCTGAGTCATGGAAGCCTTGCTGCAAGGAAGACGTCTGTGTTTGGGAGCACCGACTGTGACATGGTTGTTGCCATGAAACACGCTGTCAGTGACACGAGCTGCTTGTCATCATGGCAATGTCAAGCATAACTCAAGTGAAGTTTGGAGTGATCTACAGTAATACGGACTCAAAGCCAGAGAATGTAATTGGGGATCTTAAAGGTCTCACTCGTAAAGCAAAGGAAAGATCAAGTTTCTGAGCTTGTGGCTGAAATTGAAAGCCTTAAAAACATTCTGGAAAATCACATAGAAGTAAGCACAAAAGCTTGGAATTTTTTGTGAGACATACAGTTAGGTCGTGGAGCTGAATAAAAGTCTAATATCAACACTAAATAAAGAAGGCTTAATTAAAAGCCGCAAATGACATTGCAAAAAGCTCTGAGAACTGGAATACATTTCATTTATTGATGCTACAGCAACATGGCTGAAAGATACAAAGAGCCTTTTAGCACACATATCTGATAAACAGCTAGTTAATCAATCCAGAGAAATACAATTGCAAGAACAGGATAGCCCAGAGTGCAGCAAGCTTCTCCTCGTGCTCTCGATAATAAACGTGGCTCTTTTATTTCAGCAAAGCGCTGCAGCATCATCACCTTCTACCGGCGGTGTTGGTTGAACAATCGACACTCGATAGAATCCTACAAAAGCTTCAAGAGCTGCAAGTTAAATTAGAAAGGCAAGAACAACCCACAACTAGTGCAGAGCCTACACTCAGAGCTCCAGAAATGACATGTTGGACATGCTAGCACAATATCAAGCTGAATGTCAGAAAGCAATCAATGAAATGGCTAAATCGATAACCCAACAAAAGATAGCTCCTGTCCCAGCACCTCCTGCACCTGTGGTGAAGTATCACACAGGCAGGTCCCTTTATTTTCAGGTGACCCATTGGTTTATGTAGACTTTATTAGGGCCTTGATCACGCATTTAGGGATGTGCTAGAGATCCCTCAAGATAAATTCGATCATTTAATCCAATTCACATGTGGTCCTGCTGAGGATTTAGTTAAAGGCTGTGCGACTGCCATCAAGTCGACGTTATGAAAAGGCAACAGAAAACAACTTGAAATTTACTTTGGTGATGAAGTATTCATAGGTGATGCATACATGGAAAGGGCATTGAAGTGGCCTCAATTGAAGCAGAATGATGGAGCAGCCCTGAGAGAATATTCGCCTTTCTTGATAACTGTATGGACGCCATGGAAAATGCAGGAAGTCGTGACAATATTCAACGACAATCCAAATATTCGCATAATAATCTCTAAGCTCCCATATTCTTTACTGAGATAAGTGGTGAGAGAAGAAGAAGGTAAGGTATTGATATAACTATATATATATATATATAACATCAAAAATATAACTGCACAAAAAAAAGCCCATTAGCATGCCACATTGACACGTTTACTACAATGCTGCGGTGGCGTAATGAGTATCAATTCCTGACAGGGAATCATGGATGCGAGTTCTATCACACGACTCTGTTTTGAGAAGTGAACTGCTCTTATTCTTACAATTTTAGAATAAAAACATATATTTGATTTCAGTCTGTAACAGCCGGTGTAATTTATGATACTTGTAAAGATTAGCTTTGTTTTTTATTCACTTTTCATTCTCTCAGTCACGTTCAGAATCAATCCATACAACCCTATCTGACACGGCTGTTTTTCACATAAAGACGCGCTATAGCTGTGCAGTGTACTTGTGACTGCATTCTCGTACCAATGTTTGTGAACTGAAGTGTCTGCATACACTTTTCGTGGCATTACGTGTATTTTTGAGCATGCCAGTGTCGCTCAAAGCACAGGAACATATGTTGGTGTACAAGTATAACAAAACAAGTGCACTTTTATTCAAGACTATAGAAAGAAAGCAAGTTATAGTTGGCGGTTGATACGACAGCTTGTGTGGTCCGCTCTTCCTGCATTTACGACATGTGTACTTGTTGCAGTGTACACACCTCTCTGTGCTATGGTTTCTATTACACTGAATGAGCACCTGACACTGTACTTTCTTCCCTGGGGACTGAGGTCTTAGAACAGAAATTTGCTGATGTTGCATCATCTTTTCTTTTCCATTGTCTTTTCCTGTAAGAGCGATGACAAAGTTCCTCTGCAAGGTGAGCCATGAACACTCTTCTTTTCTCAGTGGACCGTGCATGCCTTGTATAGTACGTGTGCGTTCATCGCTGCTAGGTCAAGGATGTTGTAGAACACAGCAACCGGCCACCTGCATGTTCCTCTTCACACTGAATAAGCACGCTCCTTCTGGTCCATCATGTCAACGCACATTGGGGAAAAGAAAGACAAATATATGTGACATTTTGAAGAAATCATTTTATCACCAGAATAGCACCAGAAAACATCGTCACACTAATATTTTTTTCATTAGCATACCTTCATGTGGTTGTAGTCTGTGACCGCGTTTGTTTTTTTTTTCGATCTTGCCCAATCTCCACATCATGGTGCATTGTGCTGAGAATACAGACAACTTCTTCTTTTTGGTACATACACTTTCAGCATGGCACTGGGAGATCTAAACACCAGCGTGGAGAATTGTTCGTGTACTGAACTGACTTTAGCTGCAGGTGAAAGTTCCCGTCACACTTTATTCATGGTGCCAAGCAGGTTGTGTTTGGGGCAGCGTCCATTAGCCAGCGAAAGTACGTGAAAAAGTTGTCTGTTGTTACGGATTCTGCCTTTGTCCAGAAACGGCTCCATTAAGCTTTATGACCACAGTCTTGGAAAGTCTTTCTCCCGGGATGACTGGGATCTTTTCCTAAATAGGAGTGGCATTGCACATGTACTTTGTCTCCAAATCTACTGCAATCCAAAACTTTATGCTGAATTTGTCAGGCTTGGTCGCAATGTATTGTAAGGAAGGACATCGGACCTTGGTTGGAAACAGTTGCTCATCAACTGTAATATGTTGTCCTGGGTTGTAACTCAGAACACAGTTCTCAACAAAACATTGCCAGATGTCCAAAATTGCAACAAATCTGTTGTTTTCACACGTTCTGCAGGTGTCTTTGTTGTCAAAGCGCAAATGCCGCATGATAGTCTGATAGTGGTGACGGGGCATCGTATCTTTGATTGCTGGTACAACAAATAGTTTTGACCAGGCATCAGCCACAGCACCAACTGTAGTCATCGCTGCTCTTATCAAAGAATGGAGATAAATGCCATCAGTTCCAGAGGGAAGGCTCCAGCTGGGATCTGCTCTGTGACCTTCGTGGACTGTGCAGTCTCTGATTGCCAACAACATACCTATGTCGATCAAACACAGGAAGCTCTGCAGTCTACTGGTTACTTTACACTGTAGGAAGATAAGTAAATAAATAAAGGTAAATAGGTAAACAACATTCGATGCGTCTTTTATATAAGTAACATGAAAATGTTTTTCATATACAGACCATCAAAAAACATTATTAAAATCAGGACTTAGCACGATACCTTGGCGAGCTCCATAGGTCCGGCTGCTTCGCTGAAGGACATGTGTGTGACAGATTGACTGGCAGAATGACTCCCAACTTCTTGCTGTATCCAAATGGTGCCATCTTTGCCTTTATGCCTGGTGCAGCTGCGCTGTTCTTATGTTGGATTGGACATTCCTTGTAGGGAGGTCTTCTGTTCTCTTTCTGGATATAGAATCCTCATCTGGGCTCTCCTCTGTGTCTGTCTCGTCGTCTTCCTCGATATTAAACACCATCTGAGTCTCAATCATCCATTTCTTGCTCCGAAGGACAACCTCCCCTTTCGTGACAGAGCTGTGGCCACTTGTGTCTGTTTGTCGAAATAATAATCAACACACGATTCACCTATGTTTGTGTGTCAGGTTTTATCTCGCCAGAGAATACCACATCGGAGAATTTCCAGTTACAGCAAAATCCACCCAATCTGATGCTGTTTGTTTTCAAATAATATTGCATTAGTGAGGATGTTTTCACATATATTGTCTCTTTCTTTCAGGTGTGCAATAGAAACAATAGCATAGAGAGAAGTGTGTACATTGCTTCTTACAGGAAAAGGCGATGGAAAAAGTGCACTTGAATAAAAGTGCACTTGTTTTGTTATACTTGTACACCAACATATGTTCCTGTGTTTGAGCGATACGGGCATGCTCAAAAAATACACATGTAATGCCAAAAGTGCATGCACACACTTCAGTTGCAAACATTGTACGAGAATGCAGTCACAAGTACACTGCACAGCTATAAGCGCTCTTTATGTGAAAACAGCAGTGTCAGAAGGGGAGTATCTGATGATTGCATATAGAGCTCTTTACCATTCTCTCCTCTGCATGTCCTGGAGTACAAAAGAAACAGCATACAGCAACATGCGGGACACTTCAAGAAAACTGAATAAAAGAAAATCAAGTGACGGTGATATACGAAGAAGGCAGCTCGTCAGCGTCTGTTGTCAGAACCGGTTGGGCGTTAGTATGCATCGTGGTAACCCAGAGCTATACCGTCTTTATGTGAAAACAGCCGTGTCAGATGGGTTGTATGGATTGATTCTGAACGCGACTGAGGGAAATGAAAAGTGAATAAAAAAAAAAGCTTAACCTTTATAAGGATCATAAATTGCACCGGCTGTTACAGACTGAAATCAAATGTATGTTTTTATTCTAAAATAGTAAGACTAAGAGCAGTTCTCTTCTCAAAATGGAGTCGTCATGGGGATCAAACTCGTCCCAGTCAGGAATTGATACCATTACACCACTGCGGTGGTTGCTAGTAAACATGTGTCAATGTGCATGCTAACGCTGCTTTTTTTTGTACAATTATATTTTTGAATAAAATTGCATGTGTTCTGTTATATCTGTACCTTTGAAAGTGTTTCTTTGATATTTGGACTTCAGGCTTCATCATTATTAGTTTATGCCTACATTTTGTCATTTACTACTAGAATATGAAAACGTTTCTGTTTTAACAATGTGTTTAAACAGATAATCTGTGAAACGAACACATATGAAATGCGTTGTTCCAAATAATGATCTATTATTTCCACTCTAAAACTCCACTTCACTCCCAGAAAATCAATCAAGGCATGACTGGGAGAAGTTGTCACGTTCTAAGTCGGTGGGTGGATGGAATAGCGGCTGTGAAAGCTGTTTATCAGCTCATTTAGATGACAAAAGATACTGGCAGAGAGGTGTGAAGGATTTAAGATGCGATTTAAGGTGGAACGGATCTACGGAGTTTTTGTAGGCTCCGATAATTCTAGTGTTAAAACATCATATGTTGTTAGTGCCAATAATAAGGAAGTCTTTTGAAGTGCTGAGTGACAGGCTGTGTTATTCCTAAAGCACTTGTGTGGTTTAAAGTGCTAAGGTTAATCAGTGTGTGTGTGTCATTCATGGGGCACTGTTGTGGTTATGGTCTGTGTGTATACGATATAGCTATGTACTATGTGTGTGTTCATCTTAAAATGCAACAGTAGACCAACCCGATAACGGACTTGACGAGAACACTACCCTTGAGGGACAACAGGTAAAGGGTAAGTAGAGGGAGAAGAGTACGATAATACAGAACTGTAAAGAAAGAATGAAATGTCAGACATGTTCTTTGCAGCACCCAGAAATCCTGCATATCAAAAAAGAGGTTGGGCGACACCTACGGCTACAGCCAGCGTGGTAACACCTACTGAAAGCGAGACCGAGACTGGAACTGGTACCTTTACTGGGGCCAGTGAAGAGGTGTGTTGTATGTGGTTCCTGTTAGGTAAATTCTAAAAGAGTGAAAGGTATGTGGAAACATACGCCTTTATAGACCCTGGTGGTACAGTAACAGTCTGCACTGAAGAGCCCAGAGACAAATAAACCTTCAAAGGAGAAGAACACAAGTATTCCTCAAAACTACGAGTAACTACGATGATGATTCAAAGATACTAATCCAATGTTCTGTCTTATCAGATCTGCAAGTCTGTCATCTCAATGATGATGAATATATTAATTTGTTAAAGGTCTTTACACAGATCTCCATTCCAGTGAACAGAGAAGTAGCAGCAGTGTTGTCGGATAATGTTTTAATATCAATAAAGACAAGTGCTAATGATTATGACTTTATTGTAAGTTATTTTATGTATTCAGGAAGCAAACTTAAATCAAGAAATTATATCTTAATTATGTGTCTTGAATGTAGCAATGAATTCTTAACTCTAAAATCTGCTAAAATATTTGGTTTCAATTTGATTTGACGACAATCCTGAAATGAAAGCGCTGTGTTAGTTCTACCTTATTCTTTGGTAGGTGGACTGCAATTTGTTGTATATATCATGCAAATGTAGCTTAGTATGTGTTGAAATTCACAAATTTCAGGAATTTTTAAATTCCTCATTTCTAATAATCAAAGGCAGTCTTACCAAGTCAAAATTTTTCACCCATTGGTAGATAATTTTGCTTATTTCAAGCATTTATTTCTTAACAATCATATTTTTCACATTCTGTGTTTCTTGTAAAATAATTTTCCTGTTTTAAGATGCATGCTCTAAGATTAAATATTGACTCCTATTTCAAGATGAGCTAACTTGTTTTAAGTAACAGGACAATCATTCTCCACTGGTATTAGAATTTTCCATTATATTAGCGATTTATTCTCTTGTTTATTGGCCTTCGCTTTTCATGTGTGCTAAAATTAAGAAAGCAAGATAACTGAATTCAAAATTATTTTCTATTGCCATGTGTTACAACTGTTAAAAGTCAAATCTCAAGTAGTTTGTTCTAAAAACAGCATTTCTCTACTTATTTCAAGCCTTGAACAACTATCAGAGCTTTTCTTATTTCTAGACTGGAAATAACTTCTTTTAAGATGAAAGTAAAATTATTTGGTGCATGGACAGGTAATTTACAATATTAAGGCATTTTCTCCCTGAAATTCAATGTTTATATCTTATATTTTTTAGCTAAGCTTTTTGAGTGTGATTGGACCACGATTCTGAGTTCACTCAAGACTGACTGCTGCTTAACTACACTTCACCTATTAGACAAAGTCTCTCTGTCTCTGTAACAGCAGATGTCAAGATACAGCAAATAGTAAGCTAAGCAAGTGGAGCAGGAAATAAACTTGATTCAGTCATTATAGATTTTAACATTCTTAAATGTGCCCAAAAGAGAAAGTAATAAAAGGTAATTGGTGCAAATCTGAGATACAAGCTGGCTATTTGAGGAGCTGTCACAGATGATGCAACACCAACACACCTAAATGTGTGAGGCTTTTCAGTCTCTTAATGGCTGTGTGGCTGTGTTTGTTCTGCTTTTGTGCTTTCTGGTCTTCTCTTCAATTCAGCAGATGATAGAATGGATATTTTCACTTAATTCGATGACTGTTTAAAGCTTGTGAGGGCCAAGTTGAAAACCCCTAGCCCCCACTTCGACTAATGTCATTTTCACAGACTGTATCACTACATGCCTTGAGAAGAGCATGCACAACGATAACCAATGGTTCAAGAGCTTCTTTTACACATGTGGAAAGTCCAATAAATGGCAATTTAAACTTGACCTTAACTAAAAATAGAATTGTGCTGTTTAAAGTTTTCACCTTCTAAATCCTACTTGTCTGCTAAAGGTGTCTGTCTGCTCTTCTGACTGCAGAAAAAATCCCTCAGTGTGAAATGGCCATCTGTCAGTAGCAGCACATCCTCCTTCTACAGCATGTGTACACGAGCTGCTCCATGGAAAGCAAACTTACAGTTAAAGCATAAAGCCATAATGACATAAAATAAAACTGTCTATAATGATATAAAACATAATAAAATCGCATTACACTGAGTCATATTAAATATTTTTATGTTTTGTTTTCTCCTTGATTGTTGCAACAACACTACAAAGACAAACTCCTCACCACTTTAGTGTACCCAGCAATAAAGAAAATTCTGGGAAGCGAGACACTGTCAACAACTTTATCAGTGGAGCAGATTGTGTAACCTGCAATTCATAAGCCTGTGGTTAGGGAAAGGAAGAGACGTCAGGGAATAAATAAAATAAAGCTCAGTTCAAACTGGAGAAACCTGAGACGAGAACTGACACCAGAGAGAAAAGTCAAGAAATTAACACAATAATAACTTCAGCTGTGTGTGTTTATATAATGGCATTTCACCTGAACAGACATCACAATCAGGAAATACGATGAGCTGAATCAAATGTAGGATCTGAGTGGACAGTCACAGCATTGTCTGGATTAGTGACACAACTTGACACAAAGAACTTTCACGTGTTTGAAATCAACATGACAAGATTTATCTGAACACATGGATGTCAAGCATCAGGTGTTTGTTAGTGGTCACTGAAAAAGACACTTCTGTTCAAATCCTCACTAAAGTATTGATTTTAAAAATATAAATATCAGAACACAAATTTTTATTTTAATTCTAAATTTTTATTTTTAAGTTGTATTGAGAATTTGTTCTGTTCTGTGTATTGTATTGTATTGACCCCTTCTGCACGTCCCAACCTACCTGGAAAGGGGTCTCTTTGAACTGCCTTTCCAGGCTTCTTCCATTTTTCCTAAAGGTTTTTTTTTGTTTTCCTTGTCATCTTAGAGAGTCAAGGCTGGGGGCTGTCAAGAGGCAGGGCCTGTTAAAGACTCATTCGGCACTTATTGTGTGATTTTGGGCTATACAAAAATAAATTGTATTGTATTGTACATGATTGAGCACACAACTCTGTATTGTGGTTATATTTTTAAATGTCTTACTGAGATAAATGAACAAATTCTGTGATTTACAGTAGTCATACGATCCATTTGCAGCCATTTGAAAAATGAAAGAGAAAGAAAGCCTGAACAATTTGTGTTGTCTCCATCAAAAGGACTTGAGCAAAACTTGACATTGGAGACAAAAAGAAAGTTGATGTGCTTCCACTGAAGAGTATTTATAGTCTTAGCCAATACCATTGCTTGGTCGAATTCATGAACTGCATGAAAATAGTCCTCAGGATTTGTATATCCCCTGACCGGCCATGTTACAGGGAGGTTGCAATCCCTGCATCGTTTTCCATGGTGCATTAGAGTTCTCTCTGTGTCAAGCTAGCACTCAGTTGTCACACAAAGCACAGCCATCTGTATTCCCTTGATAGTGCGTGCAACCATCTCACACAACCTTCTCCTGTATTTCACAGACAATTCTTCTGAATTAACTGGTGTATCAAAGACACAAATGAAGGTAAAGAGTCTAAGCAGCTGCTCATCCCAAAGACTACAGAATCTTCCAAGGACCTGTTTCATTTGCAATCAATGTTGATTAGGCCCTTTGTCTCTTCCAGCCTCTATGAATGATCCAAAGACCACCCATTTGATTGTCAAGTCCCTATAATGTGTAGTGAAAGCACTCTTAGACAATCTGTATCTTTTTATCTGTCTTCTCACCTCCATCTCTATGTTTTATCATCGCACTGGTAACGCTCAGGTAATTCCAAATTAAAAATAATCCCTCACTCTAAGTATGTCCTTTTCAGCCTAAACCAAGCTGTCAGGGTGGTATCTCTACCCCCTACCCCTATCTAGTGTGCACACTGCGAATGCTGACCAACATCAAATCAAAATAAGCGTCACACTCCCTCGGGGGCCCTGATATACTAAGAGTTCACAAATTGCCTAAGTTCATCATGTTCAAGAGTGTGCACACTCTCTAATGACAATGTTCACACAATCATGTCCTTCATATTCGTATTTGGAGGCGTATTTCACGCTTCTTCACTGCAGCACAGATCTCTACATTGATATGGCAGTTGTACTTGCGACTCGGATTCAGGTTTGTAATTTACTAACCACTCATTAGTTGCTGTCCTTCCACTAAACTCAACTCTTCATCACTGCCCAATTTTTCAGATATCAATCCTCATTGGCTGATGTTTTCTCCCTATTATCCCTTTAGTAAATTATTGAACATGAATTCAATTGACCACATGTCCTGTGCATCATATTTTTAACTGTGATCTCATGGAGGTGGGGGTCTTGTGCAGGGTCTGACAGCTCTGTGCCCCCAGCCTATGATAACATCAATATCTTGTAGCTTATCTTACTCCTGAGAAACAGAAGGCTGTGTGCGTGAGGCAGAGCTGTCTTCTCAAACTCAATGACGTGGACTCTGTCACAATCACTCCTACCATCGGCTTCTGCATGATATCATCCTCAAACTCTTACCATTAGATGAGACACTCCTACAATGATATTGAGCCTTGTCTCTGTCCTCTGGCCTGGCCCTACATTTTTTGTAAACTCCTGCCATTGTTGATTACTCATCATTGCAGGTAAAATGTCAGGTGGCCCATATCTTCACACTATTGAAATCGCATCCTGATAGTTTTAGTGTACCTTGGACCTCCTAGGATTGTTGAAAAAAGTTTATAAACCCTCCCTGGAGCTAATGTGTGTAAATGTGAAGTTGTATTTAGGTGACCCATCTACCCTTCTGTACATTTTGATCCTCAGTCATGCTGGAGTTTTGCAGCATAGATCATTCGATTTCCTTCATCCTCACATAAGAATCAGCCCATTGTTGGCTCAACCTCTCTGCACCCAAAACCTGGTTGAAGGTATCGCTTCCTTATTCCGGCGATTAACAGTAATACTGTGTTTGTGTTACCTTGACCCTCAGATTTGCAATACAGTTGTTTTCTTTGTACTCCACTTAGAGCCCTCAGAGGTTCCAACCTAATATTTGGTCTCCAACTTTTATACCTGTTTGGAAATGTGTGAATGTACTTAGCATCCAAGTTTGGATCAAGAAAAATAATCCTCTGGCAGTTCCCATTTGCATTCCCTACATCTGCTCTACAACAGATCAGGATGTCCTGCTCCAAAGGTGGTTCTCCTTCTGGGTGGTCAAACACAATGGGTACCTCATTTGTCCTTAGAGAATTATGTCTCTGTGGATTCCAATCCAGTGCAATCTCCACTACAACAGTGTTTGGTCGAGCACCTGCTGCTCTCTGCATTCTCTTCAATTTCAAACATGAAAGGATTAATTTTACTCATTCATCACCTTAACAGATTCATCAGTGTGGGACGGCACCTTGAATTTTCCGTACAGTGCATTCTACTGTTGGTGACTGTGTCTTGCATGAGTATTATATACATTAATATACAGTTGAGCCTATTGCCTCTACTCATAATTTTCTGGGCGTAACACACCTGCCTGATGGTAACAGTCATCATTTATCTGAAATCAATATGCTCCTCTATGAGGAGGAGGGATAATATTCACAGAAAAGAGCAATTAGTATACCTGATGTTTTTAAATGAAATTCACAAAATCTGCACCTTGACCTGTCTGGAACCAGAAGTGGAGGTAAGGCAAATCTCCCTTCATTACAACACCTACTGTATATCCATTTGCTGGTCTGCTCCCCCTCAATAAATCTTTAACCACAATAGTGAGTACAGATATAAACCCTTGACACATATTTTAGGAAGTAACTGCGCACTGAAGAGATTCTGAAGGAATGGAAATGGCAAATATCATCCCGTTATATAAAAGGGTGACAGGGCAGATCCAAGACCAGTAAGCTTTAATGTGCATCACAGGAAAATTAATGGAAGGGTATTAAGGAAGGATAGGAGTTATTAGGAACAGTCAGCATGGGTTCAGAAGAGGGAGGTCGTGTTTGACTAACATGCTGGAATTCTATGAGGGAGGCAACAAGGATACGACCAAAGTGGAGCTTATGATATTATTTATCTGGACTTTAAGAAAGCATTTGATAAGGTGCCACATGAGAGGTCGGGCATTAAATTAAAAGAAGTGGAGTTCAGGGTAATGTTTTTAGATGGGTGCAGAATTGGCTCAGACACAGGAAGCAGAGGGTGATTGGTGCAAGCAACCTCATCAGAGTTTGCCGATGTTAAGAGTGGTGACCAGCAGGGGGTCAATGCTGGGGCCGCTGCTATTCTTAATATATATAAATGATTTAGATAGGAATATAAGTAACAAGCTGGTTAAGTTTGCAGATGGTACCAAGATAGGCGGATTAGCAGATAATTTGGAATCCGTTATATCATTACAGAAGGACATGGATAGCAGACAGGCTTGGGCAGACTTGTGGCAGATGAAATTTAATGTCAGTAAATGTAAAGAATTACACATAGGAAGTAAAAATGTACACCTAATGAGAAGGATTTAGGAGTCATAGTGGGCTCTAAGCTATTGACTTCCAAACCGTGTTCAGAAGCCATTAAGAAGGCAAACAGAATGTCAGGTTATATAGCGCCTTGATGTGTGGAGTACAAGTCACTGGAGGTTCTGCTCAAGTCTTTATAACACACTGGTGAGGCCTCATCTTGAGTACTGTGTGCAATTTTGGTGTCCAGGCTACAAAAAGGACATAGCAGCACTAGAAAAGGTCAAGAGAAGAGCGACTAGGCTGATTCCAGGGCTACAGGGGTTGAATTATGAGGAAAGATTGAAAGAGCTGAGCCTTTACAGTATAAACAGAAGAAGATTAAAAGGTAACATGATTGAAGTGTTTAAAATTATGAAGGGAATTGGACTTTAGGATCTTTCAAAACTTGACTTGATGTTTTTTTGGAAGAAATAAGTGGATAGGACTGGTGAGCTTTGTTGTGCTGAATGGCCTGTTCTCGTCTAGAGGGTCCTAATTTACTGACCACCCAGACTACACTATAGTGGTCCCCTACAATCCCTACTAAATAATTTAAGCCAATGTCATTAGTTGTAGTAAGATTTGGGGCTCCCCTGTCGCTATACCTTCACACCCCTCTGACACTGAGCATCACACTGTAGTTTGTCTCTGGTTGTTTTTGGTGTCTCCTGGGCCCGCACCACTGTAATGGCCATGGTATTCTAGTGACTTCACTCTCCATGTTCATCTGGGGTTTCTACTGCTGAGTATTGTGTGTTCACAGGCGTCCTTAATAATTTGTACATTCGTATCCTCAAGAAATTCATCATCCCTGGGGCCTCATGTATAAACGATGCGTACGTACAGAAATGTTGCGTAAGAACTTTTCCACGTTCAAATCGCGATGTATAAAACCTACACTTGGCGTAAATCCACGCACTTTTCCACAGTACCTCATGCCTTGTCGTACGCAAGTTCTCCGCTTCGGTTTTGCAAACTGGCGGCACCCAGCCGTCAAAGCAATGGTACTGTTCTTGTGTGATTACTCATTATTTTTCATGACGCGGCTTTATAAATACACAGAAACTAACCGCATATTGTTTATTAGTGTAGCATCTGATTGTAATTAACTTGTAACAATATAATGGTCGAGGGAACAGCCATAGTATTCTAATTACCATAACTGCTTTGGCGTTGTTACTCTAACTGCACCTTCTTCTTCTTTCAGCTGCTCCCGTTAGGAGTTGCCACAGCGGATCATCTTTTTCCTTATTACTCTCACTGCACGACGCTGTGTATTTATATCACTGTATCTGAGCGTGAATCACAGCAGCAGCTGATGGGAAAGAAATTAGCGGTATACAGCTTTAAGGACACACTGCCTCAGCCACGGCAAAACGTTTTAAAGCCTTTCTGTACAAACCTCGCGGTTCAGAAACAGTTTAATCCCAAGAACTTTAAATGCACTCAATCATTTGCTCCTTTGTAGAACGGTTTGTACTTATAAGTACAATCACCCCACTGTAAACTGGCACTTGCACTTGTTAAATTATACACATAAAACTTTAACTTCATTTAAATAATCTATATTCTTCACTGGGAGTGTTGTGAAGGGTAGAATAATTAAACATGTACTACGAAGATATTTCAATGTTCTTTAAACGTTTTGAAGAATCTGCACTAAGCTTACAAATGGCTTAACGTCTATTACAGAGCTGATTGTATGGCGTCGGTTACTTGGGGAAAGAAAAGCAAGACTCTTGGGGCGGCCGCCAATATATATTCAATATAAAGAAAGAGAAAATAACAACACAGCTAAAACGCAGGCGACAAATTTCGACAAAAGATAAATGCTTGTCATGAGCACAAGGCTCATGAAACACATGTTTAATAATGTGCTTTAGCTCCTATCATCATGAAAATGACATCACGTATACATCTCAGTATTTTAGTTATTCAGAGGCTGTAATATCACAAATGTAATGGACTCTGTGTCCAGTTGGAGGAAAGAGAGCCAGTTTAAGAAGCAAGTAGTGATTCACACACACAGATCACATTCGAGTAGAAGATCAAATACAAAACAAAGCATTTAAGCGTGCTACCTTTTAATTACTTATGTTATTTCAGAAACTGGTTAATTAAACAATTTCATGATGAATTTTATGATGTTCTACTAAATGACAAAATAAACTACGTGATTAAAGTGGAAATGTCTAGATTGAAGTGGACATTTCAGTGCTTTTTCCCACCATGTGCCTTTTTTCTGCTGTACCCTAATAAGCTTTCATATGACACTCAGACAGTGGGCTTACAACTCTTCTTTTCACGGCGACTTTGATATGTGACTTCTTTTTATTTCCCGCACTGTGCATTTTTGTGAATGTGAGCTTTCAAGTTTCTCCAACACGCTATGTCACTCGATCAACTTCCTTTTGTTGATTATACCCACGGTTTATTTGAACAAATAGTATGTTTTTCCTTTGCCTCCACTTGGTATTCGCTGAAATTCTCATATTTTCCGCGTTTTTCCTATTGTCTTTTCACAGAAGGCTGCGCTTTTAAGGGCGATATATATTGATTTGCATATTCAAATAGGGCGTAATTCTGGGAGGATTTGGGGCGTTACATAATGCCTGTGCATGAGCATTAGTTTTCAACGCTGATCGGGGTTATGTAAGCGGAAGAAAGTGGAAGTTGGAGTATACACAGATTCCTGCATCTACGTTTTTCTGTGTGTAAGCACAATTAGGCTTTTGTGCTTCACGCCCATGTTATAGTAAGCGAAGTTCTACTACGATCATGCTATACATGAGGCCTTGGTCTGGTGCATCACATCTTGATTTCTTTTGCCCCAGACTTCCTTACCTTTGGGTTTTTCACGTTGTCTCATCATACATTTATGCATTTGATCCCTTTTTACATTATGTGGAGATTATTGCTTTTTTAAGATACAGCTGACTGTTTATGTCCAAAAATAGCAGTTACTCTCTGTTTGACATATTAGGTGTTAACATTTGAATTGCACCATCTATTGGAATGTGTTTTGTAATTCAAGTAGCAAGAACATTCACTGCATTTATTATTTTCAACAGATGGTACATCACAAACCTTAGCACTACTTTTACAAATCCCACACTAAATGTCTTATAACAGAGATACAGAAACCTGACAGACACAGAGATAAACAGAAAGACAGAACGACACTTCCTATGTTCCTGTTATAAGCCATTTGGTACAAACCATCAGTTGGAATGACAAATGTGATGAATTGTATCATTACAAATGCTTATGAAGCACCAAAAGTCTGGAATGACAGAGACATAGCAACCAGGCGGACACACAGATATGCAGACACACAGAATCTTTTCCCTTTATTAAAGTGAATGAGATAGTTTCTGTCCATCTTACAGTTATTCTCTGTTGGTTGTATTCAGTTTTAACATTTGCAGTGCTGTGTGTCTTAGCATTGCTCTAAATATGTGATACGCCATTTAGTACAGGATTTGTACAAGCAGTGTTAATGTTTGTTATATCGCCTACTCCATTGGAATGACAGGATACAAATCTGCAGGGGTCCAGGCCACAAGACCGCTTGACCAGCCCCCACTAGGCATTATACCTAACATCAATGACCTCAATCAGTCCTCATTGTGGTCCAGGGTTCTCATGGAAGGACCTGATGATGACGGTCACATGGACTTCTGGGGCCTCATGTATTAACGTGCGTGACAGACAGAAATGTTTCTAAGAACTTTTCCACGTTCAAATCGCGATGTATAAAACCTACACTTGGCGTGAAAGCAATGCACATTTACACGCCACCTAATACCTTGTTGTACGCTTACTTGTTCTCCGCTCAGTTTTGCAGACTGGCGGCACCCAGCATCAAAGCAATGCTACTGTTCCTATGTGGTTACACCTTATTTTCCTGACATGGCTTTATAAATACACAGAAACTAACGCGCATATTGTTTATTAGTGTAACGCATCGAATTGTAATTAACTTGTAACAATATAATGGTCCAGGGAATAGCCATAGTATTCCAAATACCATAACTGCTTTAGCTTGTTACTCTCACTGCACCTTCTCTTCTTCTTCTTCTTCTTCGGCTCCTTCCATTAGGAGTTGCCACAGCGGATCATCTTTTCCATATTACTCTCACTGCACTAATTCGGAGTATTTATATCACTGTATTTGAGTGTGAATCACAGCAGCAGCTGATCGGAAAGAGAATTATCGGTATACAGTTTCATGGACACGCTGTCTCAGCCATGGCAAACGTTTCAAAGCCTTTCCTGTACTGACCTAGCGGTTCAGAAACAGTTTCATCCCAAGAACTTTAAGCGCATTCAATCAGTTGCTCCTTGTAGAACTGTTTGTACTTATAAGTACAATCACCTCACTGTAAACTTACACTACAGTTATAATATTTCACAACCCTAGACCACTTTTATAAAGTGCGTATTTACATATGATGGCGATATCATTTTAAGGTGAAATGCAGCAAAAATATGTTTATTATATTATACAGATTAAACTTTAACTTCATTTAGAATAATTAAACATGTACTACGAAGATATTTCAATGTTAGAAATTAGCATTTTTGAAGAATTAGCCTAAACTTACAGAGATGGTTTAACTTCTATTACAGAGCTGATTGTGTGGCTGATCGGTTGCTTGGGGAAAGAAAAGCTGGGGCGACAGGCGGCTACGCCAATATATAATGAATATAAAACAGAAAAAGAAAAATAACAACACAGCTAAAAACAAAGCACGGCGTATTCTCGACAAAAGTTAAATAGCTTGTGTCATGAACGCAGAGATGACCATGCAGTGTCTGTAGCGGGGCGTTGGCCATCCACCGTGCATAAGCTACCTTACTGACATTGGAGCGCGAGGGAGCCACCGATTTTTCTCCTCTGCCCAGTGCCACCACAAAGCCTAGAGCTGCCCCTGTGTAATACTGCCAGTAATAAATTATTTCATCAAAGGTACACACACAATCACTGCGCCGAGAAACTCATGTTTAATAGCGTGCTTTAACTCCCATCATCATAAAAATGATATCAATGCATACATCTCAGTATTTTAGTTATTCAGAGGAACTGTAATATCACGAATGTAATGGATTCTGTGTCCAGTTGGAGGAAGAGAGCCGATTTAAGAAGCAAATAGAGATTCACACACATAGAGCACAAGCAGTAGAAGATCACATATACAAAACAAAAGCATTGTACGTGACTACTTTAATTACGATTTGATTTGTGAAACTGGTTAAGTAAACGATTTTTAAGATGAAGTTGATGATGTTCTACTTTAATGACAAAATAAACTACATGATTAAAGGTGAAATGTCTGAGATTGAAGTTGACATTTTTTTTTTCCCCACTGTGTGCCTTTTTTTCTCTGTACCCTAATAAGCTTTTATATTGTGACGGACAGCCGGGTCCCATGCCCGGCAGGGCACTGCTGCTTCTGTTCGGAGGTGTAGCTGGGCGTCCGTACCTCCCCGGGGCGCGTTGGCAGCCTCCTGGCAGGATGATTCCCCAACGCCGCGGGCTCCATGGTGGAGTCCTCCCAGCAGGTTTGGGGCCAACATGGCCGCTAGGGGAGCTGCCTGCTTCCACAACCTGGCGGACGAGTTTTCAGCCCACCGGAGTTCAATTGGGACCAGGTGGTTAATCACCTGGAATGCTTCGGGTGGGCTATAAAACCCCAGCCACCACCACTCAGGAGCCAGAGTTGGGAGGAAGAAGGAGACGAAGCTTGCCTGGGAGGAGTGGTGGAGAATTGTGAGTTTGTGCTTGGGACTGTGTTTGGGATCGGTTGGGCCTGTGGGACACGGGAAGGCTGTGCCCACGGCTGAAGAAAATAAAACCTGTGTGTTTTTGACACG
Organism: Polypterus senegalus; assembly: GCF_016835505.1. Lineage (NCBI taxonomy): Eukaryota > Metazoa > Chordata > Cladistia > Polypteriformes > Polypteridae > Polypterus > Polypterus senegalus. Next base: position 27,336 of record NW_024377523.1, read on the forward strand.
TTGCCTCTCGTGGTCTGTGCCGGGTCGGGCGCTTTCCCGTGTCCCACAGGCCCAACACAGTCCCAAACACAGTCCCAAAGCACAAACTCACAATTCTCCACCACTCCTCCCAGGCAAGCTTCGCTCCTTCTTCCTCCCAACTCTGGCTTCTGAGTGGTGGTGGCTGGGGTTTATAGCCCACCGAAGCATTCCAGGTGATTAACCACCTGGTCCATTGGAACTTCCGGGTGGGGCTGAAACTCGTCCAGCCAGGCTGTGGAAGCAGGCAGCTCCCCTAGCGGCCATGCTGGGCCCCAACCAAGCTGTGGAGGACTCCATCTCCCAGGACTCCGGCGGTTGGGGAATCATCGTCCAGGAGGCTGCCACCAAGCGTCCGGGGCGGTATTGACGCCATGCGACTCCCCGAACAGAAGCAGCAGGGCCCTGCGGGCATGGGACCCGGCTGTCCGTCACAATATGACACCAGACAGTGGGCTACAACTCCTTTTTACGCGACTTTGATATGTGACTTCTTTTTATTTCCGGCACTGTCGATTTTGTGAATGTGAGCTTTCAAGTTTCTCCAACACGCTATGTCACTCGATCAACTTCCTTTTGTTGATTATACCACGGTTTATTAGAACAAATAGTAGTTTTTCCTATGCCTCCACTTGGTATTCGCTGAAATTTTATATTTTCCCCTGTGCTTTTCCAATTATCTTTTCACAGAAGGCTGAGCTTAAGGGCGATTTATATTGATTTGCATATTCAAAGAGATTTGGGAGGAGTTGGGTACATAAAGCGCGTGACCAGCTGTATTTTCACGCTGATTGGGATTTATGTAGCGGGAAAAAAGTGGAAGTTGAGTCTACAAATTCCTGCATCTGATTTTGTTGCATAAGCACATTTCAGCTTTTGTGCTTACGCCATTTTATAGTGCGCAGTTCTAAAACGGCTTATACATGAGGCCCCTGATGCTTGATATCTGTGTGTTTAGATAAACCTCAGCATGTTGATGTCAAAGACGTGAAAGTTCTTTGTGTCAAGTTGTGTCACTAATATCAAACTGTAATGCTGTGACTGTCCACTCAGATCCTAAATTGATTAATTTCACTTTCCTGATTGTGATGTCTGTTCAGGTGAAATCCCATTTTATAAATACTACAGCTGAAGTCATTTTGTGTTAAATTCTTGACTTTGCTCTCTGCTGCGTTCTCGTCTCAGGTTTCTCCAGTTTGCACTGAGCTTTATTTATTTATTCCTGACGTCTCTTCCTTTCCCCAACCACAGGCTGACGAGTTGCAGGTTACACAATCCATTACACTGATGAATTGTTAAAAGTGTCTCCTTCCAGAATTCCATTTATTGGCCAGATGCACTTATGTGGACGAGTAATTTTTTTGATGTATTGATGCAACACACAAGGATAGAACAAAATAAAAAAACGTCAAATATGGCACATTGTAATGTGATTTTATTATGTTTTATATCATGTGCTTGCTATCGAGGCCACGAAAACCGACATTCATATAACTCCACCAGGAGGTTATGCCTGAGTTGCTCGGAACTTCAATGTTAATTTCAGCAAACATCAGCATCATTTAAAAAGAACAGTGGAATGATGATTTACTTAAGTTAACTGACAGTGTACCACCCACTCCATGCCACCAGAACCCTACTTTGTATTTTAAAATGATTTATTGTGTCATTTGTCAGAACATGAGCGTGAGTTAGCACACACCCACCTCTTGGGTGGCCATCTTGGAACTGACAAAACACTCAATAGGATAAAACTTTGATTTTACTGTCAGGGAATTAATGAGGAGATCTGTTTTTTTTTTGTGTGTCTGGTATGTCAGGTGCGACAGATTCTAGAAAAGACCGTGCTCCTCTTGTTGCAATCTTCTGATAGATATATGAACTTCTGAAAGTATCAGGTGGATATAGTAGATCCTCTCAAACCCTCAGACCAAGGCATCAATTGGATTATGCTACAGGGTATCCAGAGGTTATCCCCTTAAAACAAGACAAGTCCAGAAGCGTGACATGGGAACTGCTAGGGTCATTGCATATCCCAAATGGGACCAAGGGATGCCGCTTACCCTCAGAGATGTTCAGGAGGTTGCCAAATTGCTCCAAATCAAGCACCTTAAGACTTCAGTGTACCAATCTCAGCCTGATGGTCTAGTCGAATGGCTTAATAAGATCATAGCAAATGCTTCTCAAGGTGGGTTTGTAACTCATTTTTCTGAGAGGCTGTGCCCTTGACTGACCTGACAAAGAAGAAGGCTCCTAACTAGAATCAGTTACTATCAGCATACCAAGAAGTCCCATAAGCCTCTACACTTTTTTCACGTTATAAATTTTTATATGGACTAAAACGTCAGGGATTACTGGATATATTAAAAGATCAAAAAAACTTGAGGTGCCCCATTCCAAAAATATCTTCAAATATGTCACACAATTATGCAACATATTTGGTAAAATCAGATCAATACTAAGAACTTATATGGAAAATGCTAATCAGCCCAAATCTACACCCATGGTTTGATGCTCCTGTAGTTTGCTCCGGAAATTGGGTCAAGCTTCTTCCACTTCCTATTCCAAATTATTGGTTAATTGGCAAGGGTGCTGTGAAATGAAGGAAATGAAGGTGCTGGTTGTCTATTTGGGTAAACAACCTATAGAATGACAAGAGTGCAAAGCAGATATCGAATCTGTCCAAAAGTGACTAATGAATGACTTGGTTGTACCCTCTGATTTAACAACATCATAAATGACCCAGAAGTATTTGTTTATTACTACAATGAGCAGAAGTGAAGTTAAGAGCAAACAAATGCTGGATCTAGGAATGATTGGGAAAGTTTTAATCCTGGTCCATTCCTATTGTATTGGTCCCAAAGACTGATGGCAGTTAGCACTTTTGCAATGACTTATGTCAGCAAGTTTCCTGTTTCAATGCATATCTGATGTTTTAGTGCACAAACTCCTCAAGCAACTCAAAAAGCACGATATTTGACCACCTTGATATGACAAACGGTTATTGGCAAATTCACCTTCAATGAAAAACACATATTCAGCACCCTTAGTGGTCACTGGCAGTATCAAGTCTTCCCATTTGGTTACACGGGACACTGGCCACCTTCCAATGTCTGGTGAATAAAGTGCTACGGCAAACACCTCTTATAGTGCTGCCTACCAGAATGACATGGAACATGCAGCCATTTCCCAGGGGTGCTCCTCACACTATATAACAGTGGCATTAACATTATTTTAGATCAATTGAGGCCAAATAATTGCACTATATGGTGGGAGGTAGTAGAATTCAACCACAGTGTACTATAGTTAATGCTGTACTCAACTGGCCCTGTTCACAAACCAGGCAGCATGTACAAGCATTCCTGGCAGTTGTGGGTACTACCGCAGGTGTGTACCTATATTTCCAAGAGGGCTACGCCTTGACTGATCTGAAAACAAGAGGGTTCCTAACATAGTGGTTTGGGGCGAAAATGGAAACAGGCCCTTACACCTGGACCTGAATTGTTGGTTTTTTCTCTGCCTTTAATTGCCTGAGCTGACATTTTGGACATAGATCTCTGTGCAGTGTTGAGCAAGAGTGTTGTTTGTGTAGAACACACATTATGTTGCTGTGCCAGAAACTATTGGACCTGGAAACCAGGTATGTGGTTATGGAAAGAGAAGTATTGTTGATTAAGTGAGCAATTCTTCAAATGAGCTACTACCTGCATGGCCTTGAATTCACTCTAGTAATGGACCATGCAACTTTATAGAGGATTGCACTGAACAAATAGTCAAACCAACATGGAGCACAATGTTTCTTGGACCTTCCATCATTTAAATTCAAAGTCCTATATAGCCACGGTTCCCTCCATGTCAATGCCGATGCTTTGGGTTTGGGCTACCTGACCCAATTAGTCTGGACCGGGGTGTCACACACTTGTGCTTAGGAGACAACAATAAGGTTCATATAAATGTAATTACACTCCCAACCAGGGGTTGGTGCTGCTGCCAATGCTTTCTCGTCCTCTATCCACAGAAGCAGTGATTGACCGTTGCATCCTGAAAAATGTCACGTCAAGTTCCCAGCAACCTGAATCCACTTCTTCCTGCTCTGGCTGATGATAGTAAACACAGGCACTTGTCATTTGAGGGACATCCTCTGAAAGTGTGAGTATTTTACAAGGAATTCACTTTCATTCTTTAAAAAATTTCTAAAGAGACAACTTGTATTGTGTTAATGAAATACAGAAAAATGTCTCATGTGTATTGTGTGTTCAGTTTGTACAAAATATTTCACTGCAGCAACCTATTAGATGGAATAGCACGAGGATTATAAAGATGATTCAAAATCAGTCAAGAGTGCTTTTAAAAATAAGTAAAACTTATAAAAAAATTATAAAAAGTATTTCAAACAGTCGGACAGGAAGAGAGTTCTCATCCAAATGTAATTCCTTTGTTAAAGGTTTAAGTTCTGCTGTTTCTATAGAATTGTGCACAATGCTGTTCTTTGAATTATTAAATGTATTTGTTGATTTCAGTTCCTAATTTCTAATGAGTTCATCAAATCACAGATGTCTTCATTATATGTGTTTGTCAGAGCCACTCAGGGCCTTCAGTGGTTTCTTCTCACATTTCCAGACAGTTGATTTGAACTCTGGTCCAGCTGCTGGCTCTCTGCAGTTTGCTTGTTCTTCCTATACCTGCTGTTTTCGTTTTTTCGTTCTCAGTCACTTTGACTTTCTCTCATCATAACAGTGATCAGCACATGAAATCAGTGGTTTATAATGAGCTGCGGATGTGCCCAGTGGTGGTCTGACACTCCATCCTGTCCTGCACCCAGTGCTGCTCAGAGCCAATTTACCGGCACGCTGCAAGTGTTATTTAGACCAAAATAAGCCATCATGAAGATCTTGGTACATAACAGTATTAGACACATACAAACAAAAGACCTCTGTGTGTGTGTGTATATGGAGCAGTCCACTCCGCTCACATCAACCACAGCCATGGGAGTTGGTTTGAAGATGTAGAAGCTTATACCAGTGTGACTTGTCCTTTGTAAGATGGCGCATGCCTGCAGTTTTAATGTTTTTCAGCACTTGCATGTCCCTCACTTCTCACCTCAGCCCAAACAGACAAACTCAGCTTTGTGCTACATGCATGTTGTACATTCACACAACAAGCTACCATACATTTACCTGAGATCGGTTCCAGCCTGTCCCGCTCAATTTGTGCCACAGCTGCACTCGACTACACGTCCATCTCAGATAAGACACGACCTGCCCGGCTCAGTTAGTTGACATCTCTGTAACTTCACTAATATAATAAAACTGCTGGGGAGTCATTGGGTTACTATTTGTTCTGAAGACCACACACAGCTAGTATGAGTAATAAATTCATTTTTAGCTAAATATTGCAGCTAAACTCAAGTGTTACCCTTTCTAATTCTGGATGAACATCAGACCATGATATTAATTAACAAATGGAGGCCTTTATCAAACTGTTCACACATGTTCAGTATACAAGTTTCTTCTATAGCCCGTGAGTGTGTTGCTATGCCTCAATAATGCAGTTATTCACAGATCCCTGGTCTCAAAAATTCCATTAAATGCCGGGTTATCAGAGGTAGATTTCCTGTGAATAACCTGGTTAAGTAACCCTGTAAACTGTAAATGGGTAACACTTAGGATTTTCTAGTCTGCACAAGTCCACTGTTTCGTCAGCCTGCGACTGGCTTTACTTCACACACAGTATCCCTCCCAGTTATTATTATTAATTATTATTATTATTATTATTATTACCCAGCAGCAGTGGTGTAACGCAAGAAGCACACATGCTAGTATGATGCTCCTTTAATTTATACTAATAAAAGGCAAAGCCCTCACTGACTGACTGACTGACTGACTGACTGACTGACTCACTCACTCACTCACTCACTCATTCACTCATCACTAATTCTCCACTTCCCTTGTAGTTAGAAGGCTGAAATTTGGCAGGCTTAATCTTACAGTTTATTTACAGAGTTAAGCAGGTTTCATTTCGAAATTCTACACGTAACGGTCATAAAGGTCGATAACATCGACATTGTCCTATGTTGAACTTTCTTATTTATGGCCCCATCTTCACGAAATTTGTGGCGGTTCCCTGCGCTAACGAAACCAATGTACAGTATGTACTTATTTGAGTATGGCGCCACTGTCGGCGCCATATTGAACTTTCCAATGTCACTAATTCTCCAACTTTCAGTGGGTAGAAGGCTGAAATTTGGAACTTATTTCGGTGGTATGATGCCACTGTCGGCCACCATATTGAACTTTTCAAAGGTCTTTGTTACTTATGTGCCCATCTTCAAGAAATTTGGTCGCGGGTTCCCAACGCTAAATGAATCCTACCTATGTACATAAATACGTCCATAGCCTGCAGCTCAGTCACCATGTGAGGCGGCGTTAGGTCCCCCATCCCAACGCCTCCCACGTTGTTGGCTGCCTGCTATATAAGGCGCCCGTCGCTCCAGTCTCTACATTCCCTTCTTGCTTCAGCCACGGATTCACGTCTCCCTGCTGATAACTACAGCCATTTTATTTAATCCATAGCTTCTACGCTGTTTTATTGTTCATTTATTACGATTATAGTTATTGTGTAGGTATTTAGACTTACTTTACATTGTTCAGGTACCCATTTCCTTTATCATTCCAACCGTAGCCCCATTAACATGTCTATCGAGGTGATCACCATCGATCAAAGAACTGTCACTTTATCAAGTGGTTTCCATACCCGGAGATGGCACCTACCTTTTCCATTCTCTTTGTTACATATTGCACGGCCATATCAGGCTCATTCTTGATATCCGGAGGAACATTGTGTCTTATGTATTGAATGACTGGGACAGGTTCAAGGTGTGGACTGTTGATGTACAGGAGATAATTATACTGTACTACACAGGAGCACTAGAAGAGTGAAATGCTTAAGCCTTCTGCTATGCATCCATGTCAGTTGATGGCTGCCGTGAATTGATCGGTTGTAACTTTCAAGTGTACCGAAATGGCCAAATATTTTACACCTTCGACAACCGCCAATGCCTCTTAAACATCTTAGATTGACAGGTGACAATTTAGTAGTGGACACTTTGATGTTTTGGATGTTTAAACCTCAAAAGCTGGAGGGAAGTTATCGATGAAACCGGGTTGTATACCCAACGTTTTGACAGATCCCGAATGTCTTTTCCACAGTCCTATAAATACTGTCGAATTGGAAATAAACCATGAAACTAAAACCCCGATTATGACAGCAGCAATCCAATGTGAGATTTGAAAAGATTGCTGTTCACATGGCCAACTAGCTTTGCATGCTCAAAGAGCTCAGCGCACAGTTGGTCATATTACACCCGGAGGGCCGAACTAACAACGTGGTATACAAAGAGATCCTTAACAAATAATTATTGGTATATTTTCCCTCAGTTTAAAAAGGTTTAATTTTCTTCTTAATAAAAAATTTTTAAAGAGTACTTAGCCTCGTGGCCTTTGGGTATTTTGTAGTATATATATATATTTATATATATATATACATATATTATACTGTATATACACACACATACATATATATCAGCGCTTCCCAAATTTATTTTACCCCCCACACCTGTGATGGGCGATGCCGATTCGCACCCCTTGGTTTGAGAAGATGTATGAAAAAAATATGAGGTTAACCAGAAAAACAGATCCAATTGAAGCTTTATGAATAATGGATACTTTATTCGCCATCAATAATTGTTTTTGGGAAAGCCATACTCAGTGTAATCCTCCTTCCATTTTCTAATTTTGCGACTAGCCATGATTAAATGAACGGTAATAAAGTAAGAAACGAAGCGGCGGTGACTTATTGAGGCAGGCAGGCGAGAGCACATACAGCGGCCTTCCGAGTTTGCGCAAGTCAGTCTAAAATGTGCGATCAGATTCGAAAAGTATATCTTTTCAAGTTCTGTTTGGGTATGGTTCTATTTAGTGACAGAAATATCTTTTGTAGTAATGGAAGTTAAATTTAGTCTTTAAATTTCTATGGTGAAGAAAATTTTAGCAATGATGATTAAATTTTACATTTATCAAAGATATTTGCCCACTAAATAAAATACTATATTTAAAATTTAAATAGAACTGAACAGATATGATAGTTCATAATATAACGGCACAAGTGCAGAAGGCGGGGAAAACACCCTTTTACGA
>NW_024377524.1:0-16649 GCF_016835505.1 Polypterus senegalus
CGCCGTGAATTCACCCTAAAACATGGCGTATTGACAAAAGTAGAAATGTGCGCACACACAAAAAAAATTCAGAAACACAAAGCAATGCATAAGCCAACTTCCATGTAATTCCGCTCCATAAATTCCGGTCCACGTGAAATGTAACGCTCGTGCACGTGCCTGCTGCGCCTCCCAGACTTTTACGCCTTGTGGCACGTGGCTGGGAGTGGTACCCAGCCGGGACGCCCAAGAGGACCGGAGGAGGGCTCACGTCTCCTCCAGACCACAAGGGGGCGACCGCCCTGGTTGCTGTGGGGTCCATGGGTACAGAGCTAGGAAGCTCAACCCTGTAGGGGCCCATGGTCACCGCCAGGGGTCGCCCCAATGCCTGGAGAGCCCTGGACCTCAGCATTTCCACCACACCAGGAAGTGCTGAAGGGAAGAGGAGTGCCTGTGGAAGATTGCCGGAGCACATCTGGAACACATCTGGGGGACAATAATAGGGGCCGCCTCCCTTCATTCAGGGCTAGAGTCTGGTGGAAGAGGACAAGGTCTGCAGGAGAGGGAAGGAGGTGGCCTGAAGAAGAGGCGTGGTGTGGTGTTTGCCTGGACTTTGGGGGAGTCTGTGGGTTGTTTGACGCTTATTATTGTAAATATAGTTGTAAATAAACGTGTGGTGGTGAATTTACCATGTCTTCTTCTCTGTGTCCAAAGCTTGTTCCACAGCCTCTATGAATATGAAAATCAATATAAATATTCCCTTAAATTCAGTGTTCTGTGAAAAGACAATAGCAAAAGCATTGGGAAAGAAGAATATCAGCAAATACCAAGTGGAGGCAAAGAAAAACTTACTATTTGTTGGTTTAAGCAGTGATATAAACAACAAAAGGAAGTTGATCGAAAGTTCAAGCTCAGAAAGTCACAGAGTGCCTGAAATAAAACAGAAGTGGTCAGATATCCAAGTCGTCGTGAAAAAGCGAGTCGTAGCCCACCGTCTGAGTGTCATATGCAAGCGTATTAGGGTACAGAGAAAAGAAAAAAAAATAGGGACGCAGTGGTAAAAAAGGCAGAAATGTCAACTTTAATCTCGAAATTTCCACTTTAATCATGTAGTTTATTTTGTCATTAAAGTAGAACATAATAAACTTCATCTTAAAACCGTTTAATGAACTAGTTTCTCAAATCCCATCGTAACTAAACTAGCACATTAAATGCTTTGTTTTGTATTTGCTCTTCTGTGTGCTCTATGTGTATGAATCACTACGTGCTTCCGGGCTTTCTCTTCCTCTGACAGAAAACAGAATCCATTACATTCATGATATTACAGCTCTCTGAATAATTTAAATACTGAGATGTATATTTGATATCATTTTCATGATGATTAGAGTTAAAGCACGTTATTAAAGATGGGAACACAGTGGCGCAGTGATAGTGATGAGCTGACGCCCTGTCCACAGATTGTTCCTGCCTCACGCAACATGCTTGCTGCGCCATGGATGACCTTCGATGAAATCATTTATTAGCAGTACTGTCTCTTTCAAACGTATTAACCTCCAATTCCTGTCCTTCCTTTTCTTTCTCCAAGTAACCAATTGCCACACAATCAGCTCTGTAATAGATGTTTAGAACGCCGATTCTTCAAAAGTTTTAAGAAAAATTGAAATATCTTCATAGTACATGTTTAAATATTCTATCCATCTATCCTTCCAGTGTTACGCCAACCCCAGCAGGAATACAGAGCAAGGCAGGAACAATCCCTGAACGGGGCACCAGCTCATCGCTACTGCTGTCCACCGTGTTCACATGTTTAAGTAATAACAGTATACATTATTTAAATGAAGTTAAAAATGTATCCGTATAATGTAATATTTATTTAAAATGTAATGTAAACTTTACTGCATTTCATCTTAAAATTGATTATTGAGAACTCCAAGAAGATAGCGCCTGGAAATTTAAATCGACTTAGAAGCCAGTCGTCATCATCTGTACGCACTCTCTTCTATTGAATTCTTTTATTGTTATTGTATGGTACAATGAGATTCAATATGCAAACCCTCCATAAACTTATTTTCCTATAAAATGGTAAAATAACAACAACAATAATAATTAAATAAAAAAACAATGAAAAATATACAATATGAAATCATAAGTGGCTCTGGTTGTGCAATATTGCAACTGTAGTGAAAGTTTACAGTGAGGTAATTGTATTTATAAGTACAAACAGGAGCACTCGTAGCATGCTGACACATTTGCTGAATGGGAGAAGTTCAAACAGACTGTGCCCATGGCAGAGGCAGTGTGTGCTAGATACTGTACCCTGATAATTTTCTCTGCTCTTGGCACAATCTGCGGTAGAGCTTACCGATCAACCACTGTATAGCTGTGATTCCCCATTCAGATACAATGAGTTAAAATACTGACAGTAACAACACTAAAGCAGCTATACTAATTGGAATAGTTTGGCCATTCCATGGACTATTTTATTGTTACAGGTTGATTACAATCAAATGCCTTAAACTAATAAACAATATACGGTTAATTTCGGTATATAGCCGCGTCAGGGATGTCAATCAAATAAATAAAGGGAAACCATACAGGAACAGTAGCACTGCCAGTTTGCAAAACTTAGCTGAAAACTTTTATATGCAATGCATTGAACTGTCGTGAGAATGTGTGTGGCTTTATGCCAAAATTAGTTTTTATACATCATGATGTGATCGTGGAAAAGGGCATATGCAATATTTTTGTGCCTACGCACTGTTTATACATGAGGCCCCAGGAATGTCATCGACAACTTGTAATAGGAAAAGCCCACAGACCAGTATACACCAGTAACAGGGAGACAGCCCACCTTTGCCTCATCATTGGTGAGGAAGCGCTTGTTGAACAGAAGCTGCAGGACGCTGCTGATGTTGAAGTTCATCATGTAGGCTAGCTGAGGCTTGTAGTTCTCTGTGATCTTGAAGAGATCTTCATGTGAGAATCCATTAATGACTTTAGAAAACCTCAGAGTCAAAGCTGCAGTGAGGAAATAAAGAAGGACTGCAATGAAGGAGCTGTGACATCAGGGGTCAAAAGTCAGTCTGGTACACCTGCATATTGTCAAGTAAATGCACATCAATCTCAACTCCTACATGGACTCAACTTTTCATATGCTAAGTGTGGCTGAACAGAAGCCATCCATGTTGTGATAAAAGCTGCTGAAGTGAACCCCTCAGCTGAATCAATAAAAACACTTCAGTCTCAACTGGCCTGTGGCTCCTCTCACCTCTTCTCTCCACACTTGTACCTCTGTGGTGGACACGTTTCCTCCATTGCCTCTAGCTTATCCCAGGCAAAGAGTTGCTACTTGGGCTGAATTTGTATTTGAATTCAAATCCACATTGGAAATGGTAAATAATTTATTTGGAAGGCTTTCATTTTTATTAAAATCTCTTGCTGTAGTTCAGAAACTTTCATCACATGACCACCAGGTCACTACAGTCCCTCATGGTCTAAACTGTCAGCTGACTTTGTTGTCCTGAGGGCGGATTACAAAACGACAGTAAAACACGTCTGATCTTGGCAGGAAGTTTGATGAAAGACTCAGCAAGAGTCGCAGCAAATCTAAGTGGGTTCAGAGGTTCAGCCCTCACAGTGGGCAAAACTGGCATTGTTATGGCAGTCAGAGGTTTAGTGACAAGTCCTTTCAAAGGTGGTCTGCGCCAAGGATTGGCATTTTTGCTAAATCGCTTGTAATTCGACCTCTCCAAATTAGAATCATTGCTGTTATTGAACTATTTGGAGTATAAACACATGTTTGGTCTCTTTGTAAAGGTAACATTCTCTAGTTTCACCCTTAGTAGTCAGAATCACTGTAGGTGTGACTGATCAAAAGTTATGCACATTAGAACTCACAAAAAAAACGAATTTTTTTGTTCTCGCCTAAGTTTTTTTATGAAAATAAAGCTGCAGTAGGTAGGTGGGGACAGAAACACAGTATGTACCAACAGAATAACTTGTTGACTACTCACATTTCAAATTTGAAAAGAATACCTGTACAAATGACATTTTTATACCAGTTTTTATGTGGGCATGTCCAGGGGCTTTTTAGAGGGACCATTACCCACATTTTGGAACGTATGTTAAAAGTGTAATAACTTTTGAATGCTTCAACCCACAGATATCAATGAGGGCTCTACTGAAAGCTTACACCTAAAGGAATCTATATCTACACACAGTGTCACTCTATTAGTTATAAAAATAATAAAAACAATAAAAAATACACATTTCTATGTAAAAATAGTCAATACAAGTCTTATGGGCCAAAAATATATTTATATTTTTATTTTTACTTTTTTTTATAAAATGCACACAAACTATATACATTTCTTTTACAAACTGTTACAACACAGCTCAGCGTTTTTCCATGTGCCACTTGATGATCACTAGCAAGCAGAAAGCACAAGGGCGTGTCACATGTCGCTCTCTGCCATTAGACGTCTATAGGGCCGATTGATTACTTTTTTACGCCGCGTACATGCATCTATTATTTAATCGAGCGTTTATTTACGTTTATCGGTACATTTATTCATATTTAAAATGCGAAAAAAAACTTGGCGAAATCACAATAAACAACCACGCACCAACTCTGCAGACTGGCACAAATGCCACCTTCGCGCAGCTCGATCGTTTTGTTTACAAGTTAGTATGGCAAGTTACATATCAAAATGCTCGGCTGCTCATTGGCTGTAAGTTTTGAGTGTCAGTCACAGTGTCCAATCAAACTGGTAGATTCTACCAGCGTTTGGAGTTTTACGTCATCCTTCAGCTGTCTGTGACACTCGTTGGCTATACGAGGTGCCAGTCAACCCCAGACCCGTCGTAATTGGCCAACTTAGGTGTCGATCAGAAGCTAACACTTCCGTGTTTCATGCGGTAGCATGGTTATCGCCGACAGAAACAAATTACGTCTGATAGGATCAATATAAGTGAAAAAATTACGTAGGTGGTCTCAAGTTATGAAACGTTTTCTGGAGTTTTTGTCCCTTTGAGGATATATCGTGTGTTTTGGACCTAAATCGTTTTACTGGATTATATTCGCTGGAGCCTTACGGACAGAATGGGATCAATACTGCTCGGAAATATTGATGTTTGACTTGCAGGGGGTCTTCAAAGGTAGGGAAAGTCAACTCTTAAAAGTATGTACTTCTCTGTAAAAAAGGCTTTAGTGTCAGTGCTGTGGTTGTTGTGTGTCAAAATGGTTTATATCATCGGTAAGATGAGACTTTGAAGTTTCATTTGATGGGTAGTATGTCGAGATGCATGGCAGATGGGCATGCACACATTACTGTAATGTTTTTAAAACGCTGTTATGTCCCGTGACCGGTACGGGTGCGCGTTAAGGGGTAAATCAAATGTAGGAAGGTGACACATGGAGAGCAGATTTTAACACCTTTCCAGTGCTATAAATGATATTTTTTGTGGCATTTTAGGAGTATATGTGTGATTTAATATCAAAACACTTTACTCATTAAATTACAGAGTTGTGGTTTTTGGATTTCTTCACCCACTCAGAGTAAAATGCAAACTACTGTTCATATCAAATAGCATAAATGCTTTGTAAATTACAATTAATCACAATTATTATTGGTACTTCATTAACAATTGTAAAACCTTCACATTGTCCATTGGTACTCTTAACCAAGAAGACTACAAAGACATTTTTGTGCACCTCAGAGAGTGAAGAAGCCTTCAACAATCTTAAAGTCTAAGTGACTACGGCGTTGGTGTTCCACTTGAACTGGCGGTAAATACTCCACATGTGCGACCGCGCTGATACTCTGAAGGTGATTTCCTGATGTAAAGTGCTTTAAAGTTCTTCACTTGTGCTGATCAATTTTGTCCCCTTGTCCTGTCACACGTGTTCTTAAACAGTCCCAGAGTGATGTTTATTCCATTATGTTGACCTCTTTGTAAATTGCTTTGAATAAAAGTGTCTTCTAGGTGAAATAATAGAAGTGTTAATGTGTGTTAAATTAATGAGGTAAGCTTTGCACAACTTCACTGATGCGGTGCCCTGCTGCCTTTCAGCGTGGAAACATCACAGCTGTCATCCATTCCTTGGACATCAATAACCAAACACGGTCTTTCTAATTTTTTTCAGAATGTTAAGCAGGTTTGGGTGGACATATTAACTACCTGAGCCTCTGTTAATAATAATAAAACAGAAATCTGACATTTTCAAACATTACTTCTTCACTTATATTTTTTGTTTTTGTTTATGCTTCTATAAATTTGAATTAAACCTTCTGCTTACCGATTTCCTTGTGCAAGTTCCAGACAGGGAAAATGTCAACTGCTGTGTAAAAAGAGAAAAAACAGAGATCAGAGAATTTCCAGTTCCATTGTCTCAAAACACCACTCACATCTACAGCTACTCCCAGTGTCAAATAAAAACTAATAGTGTCAGATCCCTAGGGTAGTAGTATGATCGTGATCGTGAAGTGAAGTGAAAAAAAAATGGTAACTTTTACAAGTACAGTACTATAAATATAGACCAAACCAAATGTATGTGTGTACTGTATAATATTAACAATAAGAGCAGCTCACTACTGAAAATGGCAAACACAGGAAGCAGTCGGGATCGATCCGGGAACTCTTGATTGCAAGTCAGCAAATCTTATTGCTATGCCACGAAAGCTGTTGTATCATCCTTGAAACTTTTGTGAAAGTGTTTATTTGATCTTTGGACTTCAGGCTTCACACATTCTATAGTTTGTGCCTACATTTTGTAACATTTATTACTTTTCATTCTCGAACATCATGACGTTTTGGTACACCTTCAGAATGGCCACTGCCTGCTCTCTCATTCATACCAACACTGCCTTCTCCTATTAAATGTTGAGTGTCTTTCCCTCATCTGTCTCCCTCATAGGCCATATAATATCTGCCTTATGCCAATAGAGGTGCATTCTTTTATACTGTGGCCTAATGGCCATTTTTAGTAGGATATACCAGTCAAATATGGACAAATGATAAATTAGCCTTAGTCTCCCTGCTGGAAACCTGAAGTTATTCTAAGCTAATTATGAGACACCAGTCAACTAACCACTGTCACCGTTTCAGAGTTCACTTAACGATAATTCCACTGCGAGTTGGGAGGTGGTGCTGTCATATCATGATTTTTCCTTTTCGATCCTCATTACAGAAAATTGACAGCACAAAGAGCTGTGATGTCACTTCTACTTCTGCTCATAATCCCGCCTCTTCCTCACAAAGACTCCATAAGAACCAACACAACCAAGACGCCAGCAGTCAGCAGAGTCCCACCTGAAGGACTTTATCAATGGAATAACGCTGATGCACAGCTTATTGCTCTTCTTTCTTTTTTTTAAAGACAATCCTTACAATATACGGGCATCACCAGTCACCATGTATTTCAAAGTTAAATGTCTACCTGAACAAATATGTTTGAAGTTGTTTTTGTAAAAGAATGAATGTAGTCAGGTGAACCCATTAGTTTAGGGAGGTTATTCCACAGTCTGCTCAGTATAAAGATGAAGGCTCTGCCACCCAAAGAGCACAGGTTAGTTTGGGGCACAGCAAGGCTCAGTGGACCTTAGGGGGCAGACAGGAGTTTAGTGATAGAGGAGGAGGTCACTGATGTAGTGCGGTGTGAGGCCATTTAAAGCTGTATAGGCTATGAGCTGTGCTGACCACCTAAGGTGGGTTGTAATCGAAGTAATCAACACAGACCTCAGTGTTAAGGTCTGGAAAAGAAGATCAGATTTAACAGACCTCTTTTTCTAAAGTGGTCTCAAATTCTGCCCACAGTGTCTTGTTGGTTTAGCCAGCAGCTCAGCTGTCTCATTATCTCCTCCTGGTCCATCTTTATTGTTGTCATGGTTTGTGTTTTGACTCCGTGACCCAGTAGTTTATGTGAAGCAGTGGTCCTTGAACTTTGGTCTTAAATTCTCTTCTCCTTAATTTCCACTCCACTGTTATTTAAGAAGTGCATTTTAAACTGAACAAAACTGAACAAGTGCAATGGCAGACACCTTAGACAGAGGACAATCTGGAGAGAATTCAGACAATACAATACAATACAATTTATTTTTGTATAGCCCAAAATCACACAAGGAGTGCTGCAATGACCTTGACTCTCTAAGAAGACAAGGAACAAGTCCCACAAAAAAACCAGTAGGGAAAAAATGGAAGAAACCTTGGGAAAGGCAGTTCAAAGAGAAACCCCTTTCCAGGTAGGTTGGGCGTTCAGTGAGTGGCAAAAAGAATGGGGTCAATACACTACAATACAATACACAGAACAGAACAATCCTCAATACAATATAAAAATAAAAATTTTAGAAATACGTGGCAGAATTTTAACAATAGATGACATCACATAATATGATTTCAATTTGTTCATTGATGGTGAATTTTAAACATGTGGACATTTGTCTTCACACAAAGAACCACAGACAATAAAATGTGAATCACTAAGCAGTGCGGTAGATGGCAGTCCTTTGGGACCCTCCAGAAAGTTAAATGACTCAGGCTTGCTGAGCTGTGCTGACCTAAATGGCCTGCTTTCATCTAAACTTGTCTTATGTTAATATGCTCACCGCCTGTACTTCAGCCTATGAACATCTCCCCTCAGCCTGCTTCATAAAGTCACCGGTTGGCGTGACTTTACCTCCCAAATGGTGTCATTTGAATTCAGGTCTATTGCCACCCATCTAATCTCCAGGGGCCTCATGCATAACGCCGTGTGTAGAATTCACACTAAAACATGGTGTATGTTCAAAAGTAGAAATGTGCGCACACACAAAAAAAATTCAGATACACTAAACCATGTGTAAGCCAACTTCCATGCACTTTCACTTCATAAATCCCTGCATGAAATGTAACGATCGTGCACGTGCCTGCTGCGCCTTCTAAACTCCTCCCAGAATTACGCCTCTATGAATATGCAAATCAATTTAAATATTCCCTTAAATTCAGTGTTCTGTGAAAAGACAATTGCAAAAACATGGGGAAAAAAGAAATATATCATCAAATACCACATGGAGGCAAAGAAAAACGTATTATTTTTTGGTTTAAGCAGTGATATAAACAACAAAAGGAAGCTGATTGAAAGTTCAAGTTCACAAAGTCGCACAGTGCCCGAAATAAAAAAGAAGTGGTCAGATATCAAAGTCGCCAAGAAAAGGTGAGTCGTAGCCCACCGTCTGAGTGTCATATGAAAGCTTATTAGGGTACAGAGAAAAAAAAATAGGGAAACAGTGAGAAAAAAGGCAGAAATGTTAACTCTAATCTTGAAATTTCCACTTTAATTACGTAGTTTATTTTGTCATTAAAGTAGAACATCATAAACTTCATCTTAAAATTGTTTAATTTACTAGTTTCTCAAATCCCATCGTAACTGAAGTAGCACGTTAAATGCTTTGTTTTATATTTGATCTTCTGTGTGCTCTATGTGTGTGAATCACTACGTGCTTCTTAAACGGGTTTTCTCTTCCTCCAACAGGACACAGAATCCATTACATTAATGATATTACAGCTCTATGAATAATCTAAATAGTGAGATGTATATTTGATATCATTTTCATGATGACAGGAGTTAAAGCATGTTAATAAATATGGGAACACGATGGCGCAGTGATAGTGACAAGCTGACGCCCTGTCCACAGATTGTTCCTGCCTCACGCAAGATTCTTACTGTGCCGTGTGCGACCTTCGATGAAATAATTTATTGCAGCAGTACTGTCTCTTTCAAATGTACTAACCCCCAATTCCTGTCCTTCCTTTTCTTTCTCCAAATACCCAATCGCCACACAATCAGCTCTGTAATAGATGTCAAGCCATCTGTAAACTTAGAACGGCGATTCTTCACAACTTTTAAGGAACATTGAAATATCTTCATAGTACATGTTTAAATATTCTATCCATCTATCCTTCCAGTGTTACGCCAACCCCAGCAGGAATACAGAGCAAGGCAGGAACAATCCCTGAACGGGGCACCAGCTCATCGCTACTGCTGTCCATAGTGTCCACATGTTTAAGTAATAACAGTATACATTATTTAAATGAAGTTAAAAATGTATCTGTATAATATAATATTTATTTAAAATGTAATGTAAACTTTACTACGTTTCATCTTAAAAATAATTATTGAGAGCTCCAAGAAGATAGCACCTGGAAATCTAAATTGATTTAGAAGCCAGTTGTCATCATCTGTACGTGCTCTCTTATATTGAATTCTTTTATTGTTATTGTATGGTACAATGAGATTCAATATGCAAACCCTCCATAAACTTATTTTCCTATAAAATGGTAAAATAGCAACAACAACAATAATAATTAAATAAAAAAAATAAAAAATATACAATATGAAATCATAAGTGGCTCTGGTTGTGCAATATTGCAACTTTAGTGCAAGTTTACAGTGAGGTAATTGTATTTATAAGTACAAACAGTTCTACCAGGAACACTAGTAACGTGCTGACGTGTTTGCCGAATGGGAGAAGTTCAAACAGACTGTGCCCATGGCAGAGGCAGTGTGCTAGATACTGTACCCTGATAATTTTCTCTGCTCTTGGCACAATCTGCGGTAGAGCTTACCGATCAACCACTGCATAGCTGTGATTCCCCATTCAGATACAGTGAGTTAAAATACTGACAGTAACAACACTAAAGCAGCTATACTAATTGGAATAGTTTGGCCATTCCATGGACTATTTTATTGTTACAGGTTGATTACAATCAAATGCCTTAAACTAATAAACAATATACGGTTAATTTCGGTATATAAGCCGCGTCAGGGATGTCAATCAAATAAATAAAGGGAAACCACACAGAAACAGTAGCACTGCTTTGACGCTGGGTGTCTCCAGTTTGCAAAACTAAGCTGAAAACTTGTGTACGCAATGCATTGAACTGTCGTGAGAATGTGTGTGGCTTTATGCCAAAATTGTTTTTTATACATCGTGATGTGATCGTGGAAACGGCCATATGCAACATTTTTGTGCATACGCACTGTGTATATATGAGGCCCCAGGAATGTCATCGACAACTTGTACAGTAATAGGAAAAGCTCAAAGACCAGTATAAACCAGTAACAGGGAGACAGCCCACCTTTGCCTCGTCATTGGTGAGGATGTGCTTGTTGACCAGGAGCTGCAGGACGCTGCTGATGTCGAAGTTCATCACATAGGCCAGCTGGGGCTTGTAGTACTCTGTGATCTTGAGGAGATCTTTATGTGAGAACCCATTAATGACTTTAGAAAACCTCAGAGTCAAAGCTGCAGTGAGGAAAGGAGAGCAATGAAAGAGCTGTGGACATCAGGGGTCAAAAGTCAGTCTGGTATGCCTGCGTATTGTCAAGTGAATGCAATCTCAACTCCTACATGGACTCAACTATTCATATGCTAAATGTGGCTGAACAGAAGCCATCCATGTTGTGATATAAGCTGCTGAAGTGAAGCCCTCAACTGAATCAATGAAACACTTCAGTCTTAAGCTGCCCTGTGGCTCCTCTCACCTCTTCTCTCCACACTCATACCACTATGGCTGACACGTTTCCTGTATTGCCTCTAGTTTATCCCGGGCAAAGAGTTGCTACTTGGGCAGGATTTGTATTTGAATTCAAATCCACATTGGAAATGGTAAATAATTTATTTGGAAGGCTTTCATTTGTATTTAAATCTTTGCTGTAGTTCAGGAACTTTCATCACATGACCACCAGGTCATTACAGTCCCTCATGGTCTAAACTGTCAGCTGACTTTGTTGACAGTAAAACACGTCAGTAAAAAGAAAATCACTTGGAGTTCTCAGAATGTGACATGCAAGCCCACTCCATTACTCTAGTAACTATTACTTTTTTCACTTCTTCTCTCAACACTTCAAAAAATAAAAACAGTTTCTTGCACCACTTTTGAGGGTTTTTAAAGGTTACTTCAGAGGGCTCATTGAATTGTTTTATGGAAAAACTGGGCTGCAGCCTAATAATTTGGTGAGAATTAAAGTCCAGGCAGGTTGACGTCTGTGGGCCATTTTGTTGTCCTGTTACCTGCTCCCCCATTGCTCTTATTTAGAGTTGGGCCTTTTCTTAGTCCCTCATAGCAAATGCAGTTTGAAAAGTCTAATAAACAAACACTGGTGAAATGGCAAGCAGGGTAGTTTTATGGAATCTTGTATTTCAGTAAATAGAAACCCCTCTATCAAAGAATTTTCACTAAACTATTGTTGTGGTTGGCTGGGACCCTCGCCTGGCCGGGACAGGTGTGGACAGAGCATTACCTTCCCC
This sequence comes from Polypterus senegalus, assembly GCF_016835505.1. Lineage (NCBI taxonomy): Eukaryota > Metazoa > Chordata > Cladistia > Polypteriformes > Polypteridae > Polypterus > Polypterus senegalus. Next base: position 12,267 of record NW_024377524.1, read on the forward strand.
AAAATGCTAGATGGTAGCCCCCTTGGGTGGCAGAGGTGCATCGGACTCCTGCCAGTTGGGATCCGGGGGTGCCACCAGGGGCACTGCAGCTGTTCCTGAGTCTGTGTAGGTGGTCCTTCCTCCACACCAAGAAATGTTCCCGGAAGTGGGGCAACGAACACCTGAAGCACTTCCGGGTGCCTTATATAAGGGGCCAGCGGAGAATACTTGGGGTGCTAGAGTCGGGTGGTAGAGGATGAAACTTGTTGAGGAGAAGTGGAGAAGAGAAAGAAGAATTATTGTGTATTATTGTGCTCGTGGGACTGTGTTTGCCTGTGGGAAATGGGGAAGGAAAAGAAATAAAAACATCTTGTGCTTTTATCAGTGTGCCTCCAGCGTCTGTAGTGTAGTCACACTATGTATACTTGTAATATCTTTGTAATAATCTGACATTCATAAGCAGATTTGTTAAAACCAACTCAGGGCTGCAGCCATTAAAGGTGCTTTGGTCACAAACCTTCACACCCTCCTCTCATTTACTTTACAATATCCAATCAGATTGAGTGGCTACTCTAATTAAACTGGCAAATGCAAATTGAGGCCCACCAGCTGACTGTTCAGGTGGGATCCTCCAACTGGAACAAACTTTCGGTGACATCTGTGATGCCTTATTGGTCATGCTGGGTGGTCCATGGTTGAAGCTGAGAAATAACGTAAATAACAGAAAAAAAAGAAAACAAACATGAATGACTTTGAGTTGAATTACAATGTCCACCTCATCCAAGAGGCTTCTTTTTGATCAGTTTTCTTAGATACTTCATTTCTGAAGGTCAGCTCTCCATTTTTATAAATTCTGTCATTTCACTTTCACACAAATGAGTGATGACCCTGGGAGTGTTACAATCAAGACTCACATAGTGGGGTTAGTACAATGTGACCAAACTGAACAATTTCTAACAATACAAAAGAAAAACAACAATAAGCAGGTTTAAAGACAAGAAGAGTCGAGGCCCTCAAACTGCACAGAAGAGTCTTCAGCAATCTGGTATTGAGGTCTTGATGGAGACCCAGAAGGGGCCTTTATGTTCACTGGTGAGTCACTAACATGAGACTGAATTTCCAGTTGTGTTGTGTTAGTGAGCCGGTGACCCAGAGGTCATGTGTTATAATGACAGGTGACAGAACTGCTCCCCCCTCAGGACACGCTACCTATTATCAGGGTCAATGGCAGGCAAAGCTCAGAATGATGTAATCTACAGGGGGCACCACTCTAATGTGACCAGTCCTGCTGAAGCTGTGAATGAAGCCAACATCAACACAGTTCAGGATCAGGAGACGTGAAGACTGCCAGAGGAATCTGAAGAGCGCCTGAGGGCACGAATGTGAATCTGAGGAGGGAGTCTGGTGAGGCGGCCTCTACTTGTGTTCATAATTTAATTTGTCAGCACAACTTCAGGCATCCTCAGTTGTCCCCAGTGTGTGTGCTTGGTGTGGTAGTGTGTGTGTATGTGTCCTGCTGTGGGTTGGCACTCTGCCCGGCATTGTTTCCTGCCTTGTGCTCTGTGTAAGCTGGGATTGGCTCCAGTAGACCCCCGTGGTCCTGTGCTCATATATAGCGAGTTGGATAATGGATGGATGGAACTTCAGGCATGCACATGCTGGCCAGAAAACGTACAATACATTTTGAGCTTTAATTTGGCAACATAAATTAGAAATCTGTGGAAATGTAAAAGAGGATCATTCATAAAATCCATCTCTTTGTTTTTGGAATCTGCCCTTTCTATTTCCAAATCACAGCGAGCTCAAAGCCCCTCGCAGTCCACCATTGTGGTCACTGACTGTTGTGCGGTCAGGTCTTCACTGTATTCATTGATTTCTTTTTTACTCTCAGCATTCCATGTTTGTAATTTCATGAAGATGCCAATCTTAACAGTTTACTGGTAAATAACAGGCCTCCATCTTCTCTGTGTTGTGTGGTGCAGCATACTGAAGACTCGTTTCTGCCTCTGTCACAAACATGGTTTGTTTTTACGGTTTGTTAAATAAGAATCATAATATTTAATTTGTGTGGCTATTAGGATTATTTTAGGATTATTTTGATAAGATAGCACTTTTAAGTGAAAGGAAACTATAAATGTGACTGTATTGTAAAGCTAATAGAGAAGAAGTTATCGTGGTGTCTGATTGTGTCTGTTAAAGCAGACACTCAGGTGGCAGGTGACTTTTTAAAGTGACAGAGAAATGGGTCAAAGAACACATATGACAATGACTCAGGAATGAATGAATGTTTATCAAGAGGAATAGGATACTGGGATGTATGCAAATAAGACCAAAGATACTGGGGATATGCAAATGTATAAGCAAATACTAATACAGTGTAATAATTGTTGGACTGTAAACGCGTGAAGCTCACATAATGTAACCTGTGTGTCTGCTCATCTACATGATGTTGTCTTTAGCGAGAAGCTGCTGATTTTGGCTGATGCGACTACTGATAAACCTCATATAATCAGCCATCTCTGTAAAATAGAGGATCTGGAGGCACTCCTTTAACATCACTGTTAGATTAGTAACCTGTGCCAAACCAACACTCTATGCATAAAAGAAAACGAGTGTGCAGTGACTTTCACTCTAAAAGAACATCTTAACTGGACTAAGAAGATAAAAACTGCAGCAAGTAAAATGACAAATGAGCTGTGAAGCTTGCTGTGTGGACTGTGATTTGAATCGCTTAGGTCAAGTGTTTTCACTTGTAGTGTTTGAAATGTCTGGTTTCTCTCCAAATAAACATCCATTTTGATTGAAGTAAAGCTTGATGTTATTTCATTAATAATGAAATCATTGCAGGGTCAGAGGGTCTATAGGATGAGTGACCTCTCATTTAGGTTTACCCCAGCAGGGTGAGACATCCCTAGTAAAGGCCTTCAGAGGTCAGTGACATAACATGATGAACTCAGTCAGATCTGATCTTTACAGAGGTCATAAACCGGGAGCAGACAATGGTCTGTGATCCTGGCAGGAAGTTTGATGAAAGACTCAGCAAGAGTTGCAGCACATCTAAGTGGGTTCAGAGGTTCAGCCCTCACAGTGGGCAAAACTGGCATTCTTAAGGCAGTCAGAGGTTTAGTGTCAAGTCCTTTCAAAGGTGGTCTGCGACAAGGATTGCGCATATTAGTCGAGGGAAGGCACATGTACTGAAAGAAAAAAAAGATCAACATGTGCGTTGACTCTGCTGCACTGAATAAGCTCACGCGCGCTAACGCAACCAACCGTACTTGGGCTGTTACATAGAGTCAGATCGGGTGGGGATGTTAGAGCGCGTGAGCTTATTCAGTGCAGCAGAGTCAACGCACATGTTGATCTTTTTTTTCTTTCAGTACATGTGCCTTCCCTGTTTATTTCTATATCTAGTGACTTCTCTGCCTGTCTGTCTGTCTATTACGCAGTGCTCTGTCTGTCTGTGTGTTATGGATTTTAAAAATAACAGTTATAAGGACACTTGTTCATGTTAATTGCAGTCTCAATTGTTAAATAATATTTTAAAAGGAGCATCCCACATGAAAATATACTGAATTAACTGTCATTAACTGACAGTGCGTACCAATTTATACATTTTATGTCCATTTGAGGTTACTCCCCAGTGGAGAATTGAACTCAGGTCCCTGAAGCACGGTTACACTCCGAGTCAGTAAATCTTACTATTAAGCCAAGGAAGCTATTGTATTGCATGTTTATGCCTACATTTTGTAATATTTATTACTAAAATATGAAAAAGCTTCTGTTTTAACAATGTGTTTACACAGATTACTGTAGAAACGGAACACACATTATATGCGTGTGTTCCAAAAACGATCTATTATTTCCACTCTAAAGCTCCACTTCACTCCCAGATAATCAATCAATGCATGAGCTGGGAGAAGTTCGTGTACGTTCTAAGTCAGTGGGAGGATGGAATAGCCGGCTGCTTGCAGCTTGTCTTTATCGGCACATTTAGATGACAAAGGACGCTGGCGGAGAGGTGCGAACGGTTTTAAGGTGGGCTGGATCTGCAAGTTTTTTCATAGACTCTGGTAATCCTAGTGTTAAGGACACCAGAGGTAAGCATAGCTGGGTGTATGTGTGACACAAGGCTAGTGAGCTCAGGGACAGGACTTGGGCATTCCCAGGATTGACTTGTGCACAATAAAAATAAAACAAACTCTTTATTCATTAGTTTACAGCCACCAAAATATGCTTGATTTAAAGTTTTTATAACTTTGCCGTTATGCTTTTCTGATCTTTTTCATATCCATGGGTTTTGTTGTATGTAGATTTCAATTTTGATAATAATATTTTATTTTTAACTTTATATAAAGTAGTTAAATTAATTTGGCTTTTTATCAGTTGCCAGTTCAATTTGTATAG
>NW_024377525.1:0-5521 GCF_016835505.1 Polypterus senegalus
AAGCGATGGTTAAACTACATGGGCAATCAGCATGTTTCATTGCTAAAATAAATCTCAAACACAACATATGTGTCATTTATTTGGTTTTAGATTGCAAATTGATGTTCATTAGTATAACCCATAAGTAAAAGCACTCCTCATATATTTATTTGAATGGCACATTAAAGAAGGTAATGCTGTATCTCAGTTATAAATTTATCTGGTACAGGTACACAACAACCCAAGTAATTTTCAACTTTTAGATTTGTACACCCATAAGCATTATCAGTCTGATCACATAGGCAAGAAACCTTGAAAATAGGAAAATAAAGGCTGTTGTGCAATCAAGGATTAATGTAAAATTACAAAGTTTGATTTCACACAGGAAGCTTTAAAGCTTGAACAGATTTTTTTTAATAAAAGAGGTGGGACACAATGAAAGCACTATAAGGCATTTGAGAATTAAATTAATTTGACTAACCTGCTAAATATTATTCTTTAATACTATTTTTTAACTATCTAGTGATACAAATATAAATCTTTTAAAAGCAATTATTAGATACATAACCAATTAGTTCATTCATAAACCAGGCTTAAAATCATGTTACAAAAACAGCTTTAAAGAATTGGTTTAAATGCAAATATCTGGAATTATCTCGAAATTCACTCATTCAGCTGTACATATACTGTACAATGTTTGAATTTTTATATTTTACTATAAATTTTAAGTAGCAGTTTTCAGTTCCTGGAGAGAAAATGTCAGAGAATAAAGTTACAATTTGCACATTCTAAGATTGTGTGGGCTTTTTATTTATTTATTTATTTTAAAACTCCATGCTGAAATCCCTCAGAAATAAGCGCTGCAACTAATGATTATTTTGGTAGTCGACTAATAGTTCAATTTTTTTTTCGATTTATTTACGATTATTTCATGCCTGACAATTTTGATGCCTCGACCTGTGGTTGCACATCCTATTCTGGGCTCCAGTGCATGTCTTACCTCATCTGCTCACATCTGTCCACCTGTGAATGTCACCCTGATGTCCCTGCATTACCACGATTAAAATTAATAATAATCAAATTAAAATAACAACCAATGAAACATATGAATTTGAAAATAATCAGATGTTTTATATTAGTGTGCCCATCATAATAAAAAAGAAATATATTAAACAATACAAACTAAAGTGCACATAGTCTTTAAACAAAAAAAGTGCATTTAACTTAATCAAAAATGGCCAGTGGTGTGTCTTAAAGTCCAAAAGTTTAAATAAAGCTTCATTTCAAATAAAACAATAATGTACAGTTTATAAAAGATTCTGTTCATATATTCCTGATTGCAGTGCAGGAACATGAGCATTTCGACATGCTCTGGTGTGAGGCTGGCTTTCTTCTTTGAGACAATGTTCCCAGCTGCTGAGAAGAGATGCTCAGAGGAGTAGAGATAGCAGGAATACACAATAATGATTTTGCAGACAGAAAAAGTTGTTTTAATCATCACACTCTGAAGGAAAAGTGTTGTAGTTTATCACATCATGTACTATATTATGCCAAAATAAAAAATAACACACTAAAATGTGTAACAAGCTAATTACTGCCAACGCGGGCCAGTATATTGGAAAATTATATTTATTGAACCCCGCAACCAGCTATATTTGTTTCACAGAGCAATTTGCCAGTACGCCGGAGCTGATCAATCAGTGCCGTATATTCGTTGAGCAGCCAGCTCACGATCACTGCCAGCCCTAGCAAAACTGTAGCACCACTGTCTCTGGGATTCAGCGCTGCACTAGACAAGCCTGCAATCATCAGCGTTTACCTTCTGTGTGTATGTGTGCAGCCAGTTCAAGCGCAGTTGGCTCGGTGATTTACTGAATTTCATCAATGGCTCCAGTTGCACCTTGAACATACAATAATAGATTGTTGCAGTAGGTTTTTTTTTATAGGTTTTACAGTTCATTTGCAGTGTGTAAAATGATCAGTGTTGCAGTAATTGTGATGCTCTTTGCATGAAAAAAATGCATGTTCCATTAAAATTTCACATTTTCTTTGTGAATTGTGATGTTTACTTGAATAGTGCATCTAAAAGTATTTAGCATCCAGGGTGCATTAACCCCAGAGTATGTGTCAGTTTAAGGGTTAACTATCATTGTCGAAACCTTGATATACACATTATAGTACAAACATCAACGTTAACATGTGACACTAACTAAACTCTCTAAGCGTTCCTCTCAAGAGATGGCAGCATCACAGCTCCAGGGTGCTTGCGTTGGTTGGGGCTGTGTGAAGTCTTGACAAACAATAACAAACAATACTGCCCCAGACATTCATGTAGTGCATTGTAGTTACAAAACCATCCATCCATCCATCCATCCTCTTCCGCTTATCCGAGGTTCGGGGGCAGCAACTAACTCTTTTAGGGCGGATGTGCGACTTTTGCGACAGGAGGGTTGAGGAATGTCGACTAAAGTCGACATCCAGGGATAGAAGGCGATAATCAGCTGTTAATGGCGACAAATCTCACTGTCACGTCACAGAGCATTCCCTCTGTGCTTGGAAGGAATGCTAGACTGCTTTCGCAACTAATCCTGGCGTGTGTGTGAGTTGCGAAATGTAAACATAATGGCAAGATGGCATCGACATATGACAAGGGAGGCGAAGTGAGTGCAGAAAAGAAAACACTCGGCAGACAATGACAATGTTTTGCGCATTATCATGAGTCGGACTCTGATTTTTCAGAGAATCGGATTTTATTGACAGTGATCAGGAGATCGAGCAAGAGGTGAGAAGCGGCATCAGCTGATCAAACACCAGCCGATGCAGCGCCAGCGATCTGCTGCCAGTGACGCTTCGGCGCGGCGATGCATCTACAGCAAGGTTCGGCGTGGGATAAATACACAGACATTGATCCGTTGAGAGCCGATCTGGCTGCTGGACTTCACAAGGCGGCATGGCTTGCTGTTGGACCGACAGATCACCAGCTGCTGTACTTCAGGCTGCTCTCTCCTGATGCTGCTTTTCAGCTACCGTCAGGCGAGATAAACAGGTAGGCAGAGAAATTTTTCAATCGCGGGCTGCGTTTGCATCGCATTCTCATTTTCAAAGTGTAAAACACAACAAAAGGCGAGATGGCGTGCTGTGGTATTACAAATAGAGATGGGACAGAACTGGTGATATAACTTCAGGAGCATTGGTCCAAAGCGTGCTTTGTCCCCTGGTGGCTTTGGACAGGTTATGCAGCATGGTGATAGGTACGTGCTGCTGCAAAGTTTTATTCACTTCTGTAATAAACAGAAGCAAATCCCATGGGGTGAGCCAGGCTATAATGCCATGCATAAAGTTCATAAAGTTTCAGAAGATGAAAAGAGGTGACAATACGGTTTTCATGCGGGCAGAAAACTTGGTGGCAGTGGAATGGCACAATGGCAAAAGGGTGACTTGTCTCTCTACAGCACACACTAACAATATATGTGAGAAAGTGCAGCAACAGACAATTGAAAAGTAGGCACCAAAGCAACACGTATTGTAAGCAGTGCAATGTGGCAATGACTGAAATTGGCTGCTTGGACCGAGATCAGACTTTGCAGGACTTGCTGTAAAATGTATGTGATATGTATGTGAAATCATAGAGTATGCAGGCTCATACAACATACAAGACAGTAATATTTGTCAAAAGTAAATATTTTTTGTTGATTTGATATGTTAAACAATTGCTTTGTGTTCTTTTTTTAAAAATGTTAGTTTTTGGAAAAATATTCAGCCCTGGGAGATAAGAAAAAAAAAAACTACTCTGAGCCCCTCCCGGATGACTGAGCTTCTCACCCTATCTTTAAGGAAAGCCCAGACACCCTGCGGAGGAAACTCATTTCAGCGCTTGTATTGCGATCTCATTCTTTCGGTCACTACCCATAGCTCATGACCATAGGTGAGGGTAGGAGCGTAGATCGACTGGTAAATTGAGAGCTTTGTCTTACGGCTCAGCTCCTTTTTCACCACGACAGACCGATGCAGAGCCCACATCACTGCGGACGCTGCACCGATCCGCCTGTCGATCTCACGCTCCATTCTTCCCTCACTCGTGAACAAGACCCCGAGATACTTGAACTCCTCCACTTGGGGCAGGATCTCTCCCCAACCCTGAGAGGGCACTCCACCCTTTTCCAGCTGAGGACCATGCTCTCGGTTTGGAGGTGCTGATTCTCATCCCAGCCGCTTCACACTCAGCTGCGAACCGATCCAGAGGGGCTGAAGATCACGGCCTGATGAAGCAAACAGGACAACATCATCTGCAAAAGCAGTGACCCAATCCTGATTCCACCAAACCGGACCCTTTAACACCCTGGCTGCGCCTAGAAATTCTGTCCATAAAGTTATGAACAGAATCGGTGACAAAGGGCAGCCCTGGCGAGTCCAACTCTCACTGGAAGCGGGCTCGACTTACTGCGGCAATGCAGACCAAGCTCTGACACGGTTGTACAGAGACCGAACAGCTCTTATCAGGGTCCGGTACCCCATACTCCCGGAGCACCCCACAGGATTCCCGAGGGACACGGTCGAATGCCTTTCCAAGTCCACAAAACACATGTAGACCGGTCGGGCAAACTCCCATGCACCCTCCAGGACTCTGCTAAGGGAGAAGAGCTGGTCCACTGTTCCGCGACCAGGACGGAAACCACACTGTTCCTCCTGAATTCGAGGTTCGACTATCCGACGGACCCTCCTCTCCAGAACCCCGAATAGACTTTTCCAGGAGGCCTGAGAGTGTGATCCCTCTATAGTTGGAACACACCCTCCGGTCCCCTTTTAAGAGGGGACCACCACCGGTCTGCCAATCCAGAGGCACTGTCCCGATGTCCATGCGATGTTGCAGAGCGCGTCAACCAAGACAGTCCTACAACATCCAGAGCCTTAAGGAACTCGGTATCTCATCCACCCCGGGGCCCTGCCACCAAGGAGTTTTTGACCACCTCGGTGACTTCAGTCCCAGAGATGGGAGAGCACACCTCAGAGTCCCCAGGCTCTGCTTCCTCGATGGAAGGCATGTTAGTGGGATTGAGGAGGTCTTGAAATACTCCTCCCACCGACCCTAGCGTCGAGTGAGGTCAGCAGCGACCATCCCCACCATATACGGTGTTGACACTGCACTGCTTCCCCTCCTGAGGCGCGGACAGTGGACCAGAATCTCCTCGAAGCCGTCCCAAAGTCGTTCTCCATGGCCTCTCCAAGCTCCTTCCATGCCCGAGTTTTGCCTCAGCAACAACCGAGCAGCGTTCAGCTTGCCTGCGGTACCTATCAGCTGCCTCCAGAGACCCACAGGACAAAAAGTCCTATAGGACTCCTTCTTCAACAGCGGCATCCCTCACGCGGTGTCCACCAGGGTTCGGGGATTGCCGCCACGACAGACACCGACCACCTTCGGCCACAGCTCGGTCAGCCACCTCAACAATAGAGGCGGAACATGGCCCATTGGACTCAATGTCCCCCACCTCCCTCGGGAGCTGGTTGGAAGTTCTGCGGAGTGGGAGTTGAAGCTACTTCTGAC
>NW_024377526.1:0-9140 GCF_016835505.1 Polypterus senegalus
TATGACTCTTCATTCCACGGAACATTATACAAAGTTATTGTCTGTTATACCTGCATTGTTACCACTCTTTAATTTAATATTGTTCTTTATCAGTATGCTGCTGCTGGAGTAGGTGAATTTCTGCTTGAGGATTAATAAAGTATCTAACGTACCAACCCCCAATTCCTGTCCTTTCATTTTCTTTCTCCATATAACCAATTCATACACAATGAGCTCTGTAATAAATGTTAAAACAGCCATAAGCTTAGAACTCTGATTCTAAAAAACCTTTAAGGAACTTTGAAAAATCTTCATTATACATGTTTAATATTTCCATCCATCCATTCATCCACTCTAGCCGTGTCAGTCTGAGCAAGCACCGCGTAATCGGCAGCAACAATCCCTGGACAGGGTGTCAGCTAATTGCAGGTTTAATACAAGTGCACACCTACACTAATAATGTCAATTTAGCATCTCCGAATCTCCTCACCTGCATGCATTTGGAAAGAAACCAAAGCACGCGGAGGAAACCCACCAGGAAAACTGAAACTCCAGGCAGGTGACACACGGGACGTGACCCTCTTACTTTGAGTCAGCAGCTCTTCTGCCATGCCACTGTGCCCCCTCGTGTTTAATTATTAACAGCACACATTATATAAATGAAGTTAACAATTTATCTGTAAAATGTAATATATATACTTAATGCATTTCATCATAAAATTATATCAAGTATACTTCCTATTATTCTAACATCACTCGGCTCCAAGAGGACAGTGCTTGGAAATTTCAATTGACTTAGAAGCCAGTTGTCATCGTCATGGCACAAGAAGTCAGTATGATCAGTAAATCTCTTCTCTTCTGTTTCTTTCATTTGTGATGTCTTCTAACAACACTAATGCAGTCATGGTAGCTGGAATAATTTGGCCATTCTATGCACCATTAAATTATTGCAGAATGATTACAATCAAGTGAATTAAATTTGTGAACGATATGCATTCAATTTTGGTAGATTTGTTAACGGTAACATCATAGATGTGAATCTAAAAAAAGAAACGGAAACGACAGAGAAACAGTAGCATTGCTTTTGACGCTGGGTGCCACCCATTTGTAAAACCGAGCAGAAGTGTGTGTACGGAAGGTGTGATGCTGCCGTGAAAATGTGTGTGGCTTTACAGCGAGTTTAGTTTTTATACATCTCGAAATGAGCGTGGAAATGGGCATACGCAGCATTTTTGTTTGTACCCACTGTTTATACAAGAGGCCCTTGGACCTTTGTCCTCTTACAGGGCCACAATAAAAACAAATCCACTTTAAATCAAAGCACATTTTACAAAAGATGAAAAGGTCCCCAGTATAGTATACAGTCATCTTTTTGTCATGTTGTTACTTTTAGCAAAGGTGGTAGTGTTGTGCTGACTAGGTAACGGTGCATGTCAAGCTGTGTCCAATGTTGTTACAAATGTCAAATGATCAAAGACAAGTCAACTTTTTCGACTCATAACAAGAGTCATATTTTAGACTTAGTTTGCAGCTTTGCTATCACACCTCACAATCTTATTCCTATTGAATTACTCATCTCGGATCACAAAATGATCACATTTGCTGTTAGCTTACCTCTCAGTAAATTAAAGGCTCAGCGTGTAATTTTATTTCACAATGTCAAGCATGTAAACCCAGAGACCGTTACAGATTTATTGCAATCCCAGCCTGTTTCTTCTCCTACCACACCATTAGAATTAGTAGACCTTAACAATGCTACACTGTCTTCTGCCTTTGATACACGACCTCCCATAAAATCACGGACTGTTTCATTTATTTGCATCTGAACTCTGTCAGCTCAAAGCCACGGGCAAACAGTTGAAGCGTCTAGTTAAAAAGATGGGACTTGTTGGACATAAAGAAATGTATTCAGATAATATATTAAAATACAAAAATGCTCTCTCTGCTGCCAAAACTGTATACAATCCAAACATTATCAATACAGGAGGGAAAAATACTAGAGCTCTTTTTTCTACAATGAAAAGGCTAACTACACCACCAGAAAATGTCGCTCACCAAAAATCTCTCTGTTAAATTCTGCAGAACTTTTCTGGATTTCTTCAACTCCAAAATTAAAAATCCACCATCAACTTGCTTCCTCTATCTCTGCAGAAAATTACATCCTCTCCACAATCCCCATATTATATTCCCTCACCAGCCACCCTATTCTCAGAGTTCAGTTTACCAGCTGAAAATGATGTCTCAGAGCTTATAACAAAATAATTCTTCCATGCCAATTAGATCCAATACCTACAAGCTTTGTTAAGTCATGTCTGTCACATATGAGGCAGAAATATTATTAACTGTAATGATTATAAGTAAACTCACAATACCAAGGACTGTATTATGTAATTAATCATGCAAAAAAAAAAAAGCTATATGATATGTTCTTCATTTATGTAGAAAAAAGAATTAAGATTGTACAGTGATTAAGAGACTAACTTTGATTCTTTTATGAGAAACTGCTGACCTCTTGATACTAACAGAACACCCTGTGATATTATAAATCATTTGTGACCCGTTTCTGAACTCTTGCTTAAAACTATTTGAGCATATTTCTTAAAACTGTGAGTGCCAAGATGTGCCGAGGTCACCACAGGGAGAGAGAACGCTCACTCCACGAGGAAGAGACGCTGACAGGAATTTGACAAAACTTCTGCTGGGTAAGAAGCATCTGGTGAACAGAGTGCATCTATGGACAGCTGGACAATCAATTGTTAGGGTAACACAGCATGCAAACTGCACTCTGCACCACTAAAGGTTGTATCCTTCACTTTATGTCTATAAACAGAATTTAAGAGTGTGGACAGTGACTTTTTCTTTTAAAAAAAGGGTTTTTGTTTCTGATAGTTAGATTCTTATGTTCTTTTATCTTTTTGGTGTACTTTACATTGTCTTGTGTAATAAAAAAATTACTGTAGCTACGGGTGCGTAAGGCAGGATCAAGTACGAGTAAAATGCGTGATGAAAGAAATCTCTCAGTCCAAAAGTTCATTTTGAAATATTTAGTGAAAATTCAAGCAAATAGTGCACACAAGAAAAAAGAAAAAATGTTATGTGGCGGACAGCTGGAAGCTCATCCCGGCCAGGACGCCCCTGTGTTGGAAGGATGGGGGAAGGCAGCTTTTCCAGGTCACTGTCAAAACACTAGATGGCAGCTTTCCTGGGATATGGCGGTGCCCTGGATTCCCGCAGGGCATTCGGGATCTTGGAGTTTGGTTTCACAGCCCTGTTGGGTGCTGTCAGGACAGAAGGACTCGTACCAGATTTATAGTCCAGAAGTACTCCCAAGTCACGAGGACGGGAGTCCTGAAGAATTTCTGGGGAGAAGAAAAATATAATTCTCCATCTGACCCAGATGTGCCGACGAGTCACGAGGACAGAAGGAAAGAAGCAACTCCGGGTCGAGGACTATACAAAGGACTGATGGAGACCCAGAAAGGGAGCCGGAGTCGGGAGAAGTGTGACAGAGCTTGCTAGGAGGTGGAGGAGAGAATTATTGTGTTTATTTATTTATTTATTGTATTGTCTGTTTATTGTGGCTGGGGTGCTTTGTAGGCACTACAAAGGAAAAGAATAAAAAGATCTCATTGCTTTTACCGTACTGCATCTGTCTGTTGGGTTTCATGGGGTAACAGCACCCCAAACCTCTGACAGTTGTTACACACATAGAATAAAAGGCAAAAATAATGTGAAAAAAGGTTTCTGCTATAAACTTAGCTTTTCTTGTCAAATGTCAGTTGTTTATATACTCACAAATGCTTTACTTCGTCTTTAGTATGTAAGGCACTACACGTTTAATAGAGCACGTATTATAACGTGACCTAGAGCACGTATTATAACGTGACCTTGAGAGATGCTCTGGACACAGTGGCTCCCCTTAAAACAAAAGTGATCAAAGCACATAGAAACTCTCCCTGGTTTTAATAAAAACACTCGTGACTCTTAAATTAGAGTGTCGAAAACTGGAGTGCAGATGGAGAACAACAAAGCTACATGTCTTTCAAATTGCATGGACAGAGAGTGTTAATAAAATATAAAAAAAGCTCTCTTTAAAGCTCACTCAGAATACTATTCTACATTAATAGATAGCAATAATAAAAATCCTCGGGTACTGTTTAGAACAGTGGCTAAATTAACAAATGGAAATTCAGATCAACAGTGCAAAATACGAACAAATATTAGCAGTACAGACTTTATGAACTTCTTCAATGAGAAAATTAAAAATATAAGATCCCAGATCTCTGCATCCCAGTACAAAACCAAATACTAGCTTAGCAGGCCTCTCTTACATTGCACTTAGCATTTTAGTAATTTTAATCCTGTAACTGAGCAGGAAGTCTTAACTTTAATATCTAAAATTAAGCTCACTACTTGTTCCTTAGATCTATTGCCAACAAGACTAGTAAAAAGTGCCATGGATGTTCTTGCAGCGCCTATTCTAAACATTATCAATCAGTTAATTATTGCATGGCACAGTACCTGAAGCATTAAAAGTGTCAGTCATTAAACCATTACTTAAAAAGTCAGACCTAGACCCACACATACTAAATAATTATAGGCCTATTTCAAATTTACCGTTTCTCTCTAAAATACTAGAAAAACTAGTACGCCAGTCAGCTTCAGTCACACCTTATGCATTATAATTTATTTGAGATATTCCAGTCTGGTTTCAGCACTGGTCATAGTACAGAAACGGCACCACGCGGGTGTAGCGTCATTCTGATATCCTCTGATGAAGGAAATTCCACTGAAATTATGTTCTTAAGACTTAAGCACAGCCGTTGACACCATTGACCATTCTGTTTTACTGCACAGGCTAGAAAACGATGTTGGGCTTACAGGCCCCATGCTCGCTTGGTTTAGTTTGTATTTATCAAATCGATTCCAATATGTACAGTGTGGTAGGGGCAGTAGTGCACTCGAACCCTCAGGTCGACTCCCGAGACCAGGTAACAGTCCACTCTTTTATTTTCTTTCAGTGCACCAAGCACCTATTAACTACCAAATAAACACACTCTAATAAACACAATAACCTCTCCTCCTCGCCCAGACACTTTTGCTCCTCTCCCACAGCATAAGCTCAGTGTCTGGACTGAAAGGGCACCAGCTTATAGGCCCGACCGGTATTCCTGTCCAGCAGTCTGTTATTCCTTCGGTCAGGCAATCGTCTATGACTTCAACCGGGAGCGCATACCTTCATCACGTGACCGTGAGACTGATACTCTGTCATAAGACTAACAGACCATAAGTCCCACAGGACTCCTGGTGGCCCAGGTATCACAGGCTTGTATCACCACAAGTCCATAACCCTGCTGGACCCGAAACGATCCGCTGTCTGAGAGTTCTCCTTCGACCTGATGCGGACGCTCGGAAGCGGCAGTCTTCACAGTTCCCAAATAGGTGACTTCTGGGCGAGGCGTCGCCCGAGGCGTCCTCCTCAGGAGTGCGCTCATCGGCCTTAATCGTTGTCCCTGTCCTCGGCGAACCTTGATGGCGGTGTACTTCCTGTCTCCGGACAATGAGCTCGTGCGGCAGGTCATTATACACGAGTCCTCTGGCTGTTCCTCTCGGGACCAAACATCTGGAACTCCGTCAGCGTTCTCGCCTTCACCTGCCAGGAAGTCATCATGCTGCCTGGCGCCTCAACTCCTCCATCCTGTTGGGAGACCACCATTCACTTTGGGATCTCCCACATTGGCTTCGTCAGCCTGGGCCTCCATGGGAAAGGAGAGCCTCTGTGCTGTCTGACACGCTTACCTTCAAAGCTTGACGGAGTGGCGTCATTTGCACCGTCGCACGATGAACAGCACTATTCACTGCACGCAGCGGGATCCGCACTCTACACGCGTACGCGAAGACGGTGGGTCTGGTGAGCGTATGCCAGCCCCCGCGCATGCCGCTGTTGCCAGTCCCGACATGGACTCGCGTGACAGTCTCTTAGTCGGGCACACATAGTGCTGGCGCGCTACTCATTCTCCATATGCCCGATGCAGTTCCGCTATCTCGACAGCGAGAGACTCACCTGTACTCGCTCGATCATCTCGACCGCGGCGCTTCTAATTTCAGGCGCCTTTACGGGTGCTGCAGCGCATCCTAGTTCCTCCACTATTTCCGTGAGGTCTTGACACTGCAAGAAGAGGTGCAGGGCTCGGTGTTTCTGAACCCGTAAGTCCAAACAGTTAGTTACTAGGCGGCTGCATTTAAAGCTTCGCTGTGCTTACCTCGCGGAACCAATGACACAGCGGAACCTCCAGGCACGTGTTCGCTGGAGTGCGCAAGGCTCCTGGGATTGAGTCCTCAGAGAGCGGCTAGCTCACAAGCGGCTGCGATCTGCCTTCTCCTTTCGCAGACTCGCAGCCAAACGTCCCTCTTGGCGCTTTCTTCGGCGCTAGCCAGCTTTCCTCCCTCGGAGGCCGGACCCGTTAGGGAGAGCCGGCCTCGTCGGCGGACTCGGTTTCCTCCACGTCCGACATCCCGCGGTGACCAGTCTGTTAATGCCGACGCAGGCTGTCTCTACCTTTTCACGACTTGCTTCGAGAAGAACCGCATTTTGCCGAGCATGAGCCGTCGCAAAGCCGCTGCAAACCTCCCGGGACGTCTGCAAAACATGATAAAACAAAGCGGGACGTCAGCGGTTTACTGCACGCTCGGCGAATGTAGCACCCGGACCGTTTAATGCAGTCATGTTCGGCATTTTGTCCGTGTCGGTCTGCGCCGAGCTTTTACCTATCACGCTTTGTCTTCCTCGCTCGTCAGGAGGTCAGGAACTCGCGATCCGTCATGCCCTGAGCAGCTGGGCTGACCTTCTTTTCGTTTCTTTCCATGGCTTGTAGAGCGGATAGCTCGACTGTTGCCTCACTTGCAGCGGTGGTGTTTCACCTCCAGTAAAATGGGGAATGACGAGGTTGTCTGCCACGAATTTGTTTGTTATGCAGGTCCTCTGACAAGCGACCAGAGAATCTCTTTCCAGTGTGGCTAGGGCAGTAGTGCATCGAACCCTCAAGGCGACTCCGAGACCAGGTAACAGATCCACGATCTTTTTATTTTCTTTCAATGCACCAAGCACCTTCACTACTCATTAACTACAAATAAACACACTCCTAATACACAATAACCTTCCTCCTGCAGACACTTTGCTCCTCTCTAATCACAGCTCAGTGTCTGACTGGCACGTCCTTTATAGGCCCGACCGAGTATTCTGTCCAGCAGTCTGTATTCCTTCGGTCAGGGCAATCAGTTATCTATGACTTCAACCGGGAGCACGCATACCTTCCTGTACCGTGACCGTGGCGTACTCAGGTCATGGAGCTAAGAGCCCATAAGTCTAAGCACTCCTGGTGCCAAGGTATCAGCAGGCTGTGTATAAACACACAGAGTCATGGCCTGCTGGACTCAGGAGCGATCGCTGTCTGGGCTCTCCCGTGGCTGAGGCTGGACGCATCGGAAGCGAGCAGCTTCACAACAGAAATGTGCTGACAGTACCACATTATACACAGAAGTTCAATTGGATGTCGGGACTCAGTATCTGACCTTTACTGTTTCACTTTACATGCTTCCTGGATCTCCATTAGGAAACATAATGTTAATTTTCACTTCTGTAGCAGAGGACACTAGTTATACCTTTCATTTAAATCAAATGAAGTTTGTCTGATGTTGTCTTTGATTAGTTGTGTTAGTGAATTAAAGGATGGATGAATGATAACTACTTGTCTTTAAATACAAATAAAACAGAGATGTTAATTGTTGGAGGAATGACACTGATCACAACAATATTCTGTCATCATTTAATTCAGTTGGAATCCAATTAATTTTACTGAATCAGCCAATCTAGGAGTTCTCTTTGACTCTAGCATGTCATTTTAAAGCGATATTAAAATGTTAAGAATTAAGGTGCTTCTATACTAATAAAGGCAAAGCCTGACTGACTGACTCACTCACTCACTCACTACTAATTCTCCAACTTCCATTGTAGGCAGAAGACTGAAATTTGGCGGCTCATTCTTTACACTTCTTACAAAGTTGGCAGGTTTCATTTCAAACTTCTACGCATAACGGTCATAACTGGAACTACTTATCTATACTAATAAAAGGCAAAGCCCTCACTCACTCACTCACTCACTGACTCATACTAATTCTCCAACTTCCCGTGTGGTGAAGGCTGAAATTTGGCAGGTTCATTCCTTCAGCTTCCTACAAAAGTTGGGCAGGTTTTTATCGAAATTCTACGTGTAATGGTCATAACTGGAAGCAGTTTTCTCCATTTACTGTAATGGAGATGAGCTTCAACCGTGTGGATTTGTGTGACATCATCACGCCTCCCACGTAATCACGGCAGTACATGAAAACCAGGAAGAGCTCAAAAGCGCTAGAAAACATGCATTATATAATTGAGAAGGCAGCAAACAATAAGAAGCGGCGAGTGACATATACAACCATATTCATGAGTTCGCTACTCGGAAACAAAGCACGATGTAAACCTACACTTTAAATTAAGTTCATAGACAGGCTGCGCTGGCGTTTGTAATTAGTGCCCACCATATAAGGCAGTCCGTCAGCGGCAATCAATAGCAAACTGCCGGGTAAATATTCAGGGTGAAGGACTGTGCTTATGGAAGGAAGATGGATGGTCAGGGTGGTGTTTGACATAAACTCAGCGAAACTCGAGAGAAGTTTTAAGTGCCAGGACTAAGGTAACATTAAATACGCCATGGACTGAGCACAGATGGACAGCACAGCTGGGAACCTTCGATGCATGTACCGAGTGCTCACGTGAACTGGCGAGTGACAGATAAAAGCAACAGTTCAAGAGCTGAACAAAACGAGTTCACAATTGAAAGGCGCAAAAATATGGCGTCTCATACATACAAGCATATTCATAAATCCAACTACTGCGGAAACAAAGCACGTTGGAAAAGTCAATGTCGCTAAAGGAAGACAGTGTAAAAACCGTGCATGCAGTGTGTCGGTCTCAGATAAAGAAGAGCAGCTGTTTATTGATGCAGTAACGAATCGATGAATGAAACCTGTCATCTTTCGATTGACAAACGAATGTCGACCACATCCTACAAACAACCGTTAAGAAAACATTCGTAAATCCATTGATGACAGTCATTTCGTTA
>NW_024377527.1:2500-12974 GCF_016835505.1 Polypterus senegalus
AGTAATAACAATAATGTTCATAAAACAACTGCTACATCAATGAAGCAAAGTTTGTATTTTTACCAGAAAGATGCGACTCGTTTTTCTGCAGTCATGTCCTCGTCCCAGAGTGTCACTCTTTACTGTTCTGAAAACAACGTGATGGTCCACCCTCGCTGATGACGTAACTTCAAGGCCGTCGGTCGATGTCTTGTGAGGAGGACGGGAGGTTCGTACGTGTTGTCAAAATCATGCAGAAGAAGAAGTACTTACGGTTTCGACAGCGAAAATGTCTGTTTTGTTGTTTTTGAGCTATTACACTTTCATTTTTGAATCACAAATAAATCCGAAAAGTGTGTAATTTTAACTTTATGACTGCTTGTTGTTATCACAGAATTACAAAATACCTATTCTCTCATTTTATTCTTTAATCAAAATCTAAATCTGAAAATTCTTCATTTCGTTTTCTAAATAATTTCAAACCAAAAGTACACGGACCTAAATGATTGGCAGTTTCCCATTAATTGGCTTTGCAAAAGCTATTCTAACAAATCAGAGCCAAAAATTCGAAAGTGTTTTTAATATTTCATTTTATTTAATAGAGAGAGAACAAAATTCACTCACAGGCAGTTATACGTTGCGTTGTCATGATGAAAGTCAAACAGAATCAAAATTCAATGTCATATTGACGACAAGTTAATTAAAAAAATTGTTTTAAGTTTTTAAGTTTAAAAAGTATTTGTGTGTTAATTTCAAAGCCAAACAGAACATATCTCTAATGCAACATGAAACAATTTTCTTTCAATTTATTATGTTTTACTATTTTTTACTATAGTAATTACTCCTGTGATGTAAAATAGTTCTATAATGCTATGTGAATTTCTCCTTGGGATTAATAAAGTATCTATCTATTCATCCATTTTTCCAACCCGCTGAACCGGAACACAGGGTCACGGGGGTCTGCTGGAGCCAATCCCAGCCAACACAGGGCACAAGGCAGGAACCAATCCTGGGCAGGGGTGCCAACCCACCGCAGGACACACACACCCACACACCAAGCACACACAAAGCACAATTTAGAATGCCAATGCCCTTAACCTGCATGTCTTTGGACTGTGGGAGGAAACCACGCAGACACGGGGAGACCATGCAAACTCCACACAGGGAGGACCCGGGAAGTGAACCTGGGTCTCCTAACTGTGAGGCAGCAGCACTACCACTGCGCCACCCAAAGTATCTATCTATTCCCATGAAAAAAAAAATCTGTTTAAATTGTACATCCGCATCCTCATACACGAGGAACAGAACCACAAAGAGGATAGTGCATAGTGCAAATACAGGGGTTGGCAAGCGAAGCCCCCTTAGTACACAGAAAAATTATCCACCTTAATAAAATTGCAAGTGTCTGTGTGTGTTTGCCCATCCAGTTGGTAGGACTCTGTCATTCAAACACATGGCACATCACAAACATTTAGTAATAAAATGCTAATTTTCGTCATTCTAACAGATAGCCAACACAGTATTTATCAGTAAAATCAACTCACAATAGATACCTACATGAATCAGTAATGCCAGGCTTCCCCCAAGCATCTTCACTTCAGAGGAAAGGATTTTTAAATGGGTCTTTTGTACACAGACATCCGTGATCAACATCTGGCAGATCTGGGCGTCGTCACCATGCTTGTACACGCTGTTCGCGGCTGACAAGTAGATGCTAGGATCTGGAACTTTCTCCGCTTTGGAACAGACACAAAGAAAAATAAAACAGCTCCCAAAAAGTTAGTATTTAAGAAGATGTTTAATAGCATCTACTTTAAATAAAACATTTATGTAGTAACCTGAAAATAGGAACGATGTGTCCACCTCGGCTGGTTGAACACCGGATGTGCCCGCTGCATTTTGAATCATCTGGAATGGCTTGGTGACAAGGTAGGGGTTGCAGTAATCCAGACATGACAAGACCTGACAGATGCGCCTGATCCCAATATTGCATAGTGTGAATGTGTAAGATTGAGAAATCACAGCAACATTGCCCTAAAGGACAATGACGGGCATTAGTGAGTGATAGTGAGCGAGCTGAACCCTGATGAGGTGCTGAAGAGCCGAGTGATCTGGGATACCAGAAGGTCCATCTTTGTCAAGTCGTACTGGAGATGGGGTTTCTTCACCCAGACTGCAATATCAGTGAGACACAGCAAGTTGACAAGGTTGGTGCTGTACGGTGTGTTTGTAGGTTTAATAACTGTGGTGCATTCAAACCTGCAGTCTCTGTCCATTTTCTCTACCCCCATTCTATTTTAATGCAGAAACCGGACAGATGAGCTTCTCTTCTATTTGTGAGGTTTACAGGCCCCATGTTACCCGATGGAGATGGTGCTGTACCAGCACTGTGAGTGGGTTTACTAGCTGTGGTGCATTGAGCCGCAACCTTGGCTCTTGTTTCCATCCTGTCGCATAAAAACACAAGATAGAAGAGCTTCTCTTCTATTTGTGAGGTTCACAGGCCCCATGTCACTTGGGCGGATGTGGTGCTGTATCGGCACGTGAGTAAGTTTACTAGATGTGGTGCATTGAGCCACAGCCTTGACCCTTGTTTCCATTTTGTTACATAAAAACACAAGAGACGAGTTTCTATTTTACTTGTGAGGTTCACAGTCCCTGTGCCACCTAACGGAGGTGGTGCTGTACCGGCACTGTGTGTAGGTTTATTAGCTGTGGTGCACTGAGCTCAGCCTTGGCTCTTGTTCCCATTCTGTCACATAAACACAACGATAGATGAGCTTCTCTTCTATTTGTGAGGTTCACAGGACAAGTATGACCTGACGAAGGTGGTGCTGTACCAGCAGTGTGAGTGGGTTTACTAGCTGTGGTGCATTGAGTCACAGCCTTGGCCTTGTTTCCATTTTGTTATATAATTCCAAGAGAAGCTTATTTGTGTTTTTGGGAGGGTCACGGGCCCCGTATCACCTGATGGAGGTGGTGCTGTACCGGCCAACCGTGAGTAAATTTACTAGTTGTGGTGCATTGAACCCAACCTTGACCCTGGTTTCCATTTTGTTACATAAAGCACAAGACAGACGAGTTTCTCTTTTACTTGTGAGGTTCACAGTCACTGTGCCACCTAACGGAGGTGGTGCTGTACCGGCACTGTGTGTAGGTTTATTAGCTGTGGTGCATTGAGCCACAACCTCCGTTCTGGTCTCCATTCTGCTTTAGTACAAGAAACACAACACAGATGTGCTTCTCTTATTTATGAGGTTCAAAACACACCTCGCTGCTACATTCTATGCATTGTACGGACAGCTGAACGCTCGTTGGTTCTCAACTCTCACACAAAGAGCCCAACACTCCGACTAATGAGAAAGCCAAACCTGTTTAATTGTATCTTAGCCAAAGGCACACTAGTTGGTCTTTGGTTGGCATTAGTTGGTATTTTGCATTAGACGGTCGGCGTTATGGGAGCATGCTGTCGACTGCCGCCTATTGGGTAAGGCAAAGAACTGAAAACCTTAAACTTAAACCTGAGGGCTGAATATTTTTTCCCCAAAGATCAGTTTCCTGAAATTGTTTCTATACATACAGCAAATCTACATGAAACATCTTTTTGCTGTGCATGCTGCAGTTGATATACAGTTTCTGGCGTTTGCGTGAGTAGCGGTAGCGATGCAGTCTTGACCTTAATCCAGTTGGTACCTTGTGTCGTCAGTAAGTGGAGGTCTTCCCAGGCGAATGTTGCTGTAACCGCATGAGCTACACGAACGTGTTCAGCACCATGATCAGCTGATGCTGGTACCTCACTTTCTTTCGATCTCGAACTCCAGATCACTTCCATCAAAATTATCTGAGTCCGAAGTCCATTCAACGATACTCTGTGGATGATATTTTTCCCATTCGCTTGGTCTCTCACCAAATGTCAATGCCATTTTAGAGGTGGTTTGATCTTCGCTACTCCTGCACATGCAAGGAATCGAGTCAAATCACTGAAGCTAACTTTCCTTCTAGCAAAGGAATCAAACTAAAATAGAACAGCGAGTTTAGTTGAGGTTTACAGCCGATTCCGTCCTCTACCTCTGAATTTCGATAAAAGTCGACACCCACCCTGATAGAGTCAAGTTGCTTTGTCTAACAGCCTCGGCTAAGCAAATAAATGTAAATATCAGCAACTAAGCATTTCAATACATATTGTACAGTGTGTTTAATTGTGTGACAAATACAAATGTGAGTTAACGTTGTCTGCATAGACCCAAGCCCCACCCTTTTCTGACACAAATGTGTCTGGACAATGACTCGATATTTAAACCATGCATAATAATTTAATGGCTGACGTCAAGACATTACTACGTGCTCCCTGTGAGATCCTCGCGTAGGTCTCTGTAGGAGTCTGCGATAGTCTTCACGGAGTCCACTATGGTGCAAAGATCCAGAAGCAGTTTATCCAGGAGATGCCTGGTGCCAGATGTCACCTCAAGTCCCTCCCAAAGGCAGTAGAAATGAGATGCTTACAAGCGGCAGCACATCCAGGCTCAACGAGAGATCCTACATCACGAAAAGCTACAGAGGCACCAAAAAAAATTTAAAAAATAAATAAAAATAAAAAAAAAAAGTGGTTGAAAACTATAAACGCTGTTAAAATGCTTCAAACCGACACCCTGACACAAAAGTTTCATTTACACTTAAATAAGACTGCAAATTAAAACAGCACCATTATGATCAAAAGATTGTGAACACCTGACCATCACACCTACAGTATATGAGCTCTTTGGACAACCCATTCCAAAACCACGGGTGCATTAACATGGAGTCGGCCCCCTGCCATAGAGGCCTCCACTCTTCTGAGAAGGATTTCCATGAGAATTTGGAGTGTAAGGTGGGAATGTATGCCCATTCAAGCAAAAAAAAAGCATTTGTGAGGTCAGGCGCTGATGTTGGATGAGAAGACTTTGGTCACAATCAGCTTCCACTTCATCCAAAGGTTTTCAGTAGAGCTGAGGTCAGGGCTCTGTGCAGGCCATTTGAGTTCCTCCAGGTCTTTGATGATCTGGCCTTGTCCACAGTCAGTCATGATGGAACTGAAAAGGGTCTTCCAAAAACTTTTGACACCCCATTGTCTAAATTTACTTTGTATGCCTTAGCATTAATGGGAGATGAACCAACAGGGCCAACACAAACCCTGACATTATCCCTCTCTTGAATCAAACGTTACAGTGCAATCCAGAAGGTATCCACCAAACCACAAATTCAACCATCAGACCACCAGATAATGAAGCATGACTCCTCATTTCCACACTCCAGAGTCCAGTTGGCCAGCAGAGGGCTTTACACCACTCTAGCGAACACTTGTCATTGTTTAGGGTGATCGTGGACCTGTGTACATCTACTTGGCCAAGAAGCTCCTGAGGCACAGTTCCTGTGTTGATGTTTCTTCCAGAAGCATTTTGGAACTCTGAAGTGAGTGGTCCAACAGAGGATTGCCGATTTCTACATGCTTCAGCACTCGGTGGCCCTGTTCAGCGAGTTTGTGTGGTCTACCACTTTGGGGCTCAGCTGTTCCTCCAGATGCTTCCAGTTCACAATAACATTTAGAGTTGACCAAGAAAGATCTACCAGAGCAAACACTTCACATATTGACTTGTGGTAAAGGTGACATCTTATTATACAGTGCCATGTTTAGAGTCCCATTTACTGATCATGACCCATTTACTGCCAATGGGAGATCCCATGGCTTTGCATGAATTTATTTAACCTGTTAACATTTATACCCAAACTCCGTAATATCAATGGGTACCTGTATACTTTTGGCCAAGCAAAATGACACCTTTTATTGGCTAAATAGAAAGATTACAATATGCCAGCCACAGGGATGCAGAAACCAGTGTGTTTCTTTGTGCCAGTCCCAAGCTCGGATAAATGGGGAGGGTAACATCAGGAAGGGCATCCGTGTAAAATTTTGCCAAATCAATATGTGGACAACAATACAAATTTCCATACCGGATCGGTTGAGCCCCGGGTTAACATCGACCGCCACTAGTACTGTTAGTCAACAAGGTGCTGGCAGAAATTGGGCTACTGTTGGCAGAAGAAGAGGAGGAAGGTAAAGAGAGTGAAACTGAGGGTAGGAACTTTGAACGTTGGCAGTATGACTGGTAAAGGAAGGGTTAATAGATATGATGGAGAGAAGGAAGGTCGATATATTGTGCGTGCAAGAGACTAATGGAAGGGGAGTAAGGCCAGGTGGATCAGAGGTGGATTCAAATTGTTCTATCATGGTGTGGATGGGAGGAGAAATGGAGTAGGAGTTATTCGGAAGGAACAGCATGTCAAGAGTGTTCTGGAGGGAAAGAGTATCAGATTGAGTGATGATTATGAAGCTGGAAACTGAAGGTGTGATGATGAATGTTGTTGGTGCATATGACCCACAAGTTGGGTGTGTGATGGATGAGAAAGAAGATTTCTGGAGTGAGTTCGATGAAGTGATGAACAGTGTACCCAAGGGACAGAAAGTGGTGATTGGAGCAGATTTCAATGGGCAAAGGGAACTGTGGAGATGAGGAGGTGATAGGTAGCTATGGTGTCAAGGAGAGGAATGAAGAAGGTCAGAGGACAGTGGATTTGGCTAAAAGGATGGACATGGCTGTGGTGAATACTTATTTTAAGAGGGAGGAACATACTGTAAGGTGACGTACAAGAGTGGAGAAAGATGCACACAGGTAGATCACTACATCCATAATGGCTAACACGGTACAACACCCTAGTACTACTTTTAGCCATATAGTGCAAGAACAATGGTATGGAGCTCCACTACTTGAGAGCTGCCAGTGCTGACATTCCTTTCTACAAAAATAAAATGTTAGTAGCTAAATCATGACTGTATGCAAATCCAAAAAAAAAATACTGGACACCACGTACTCTACCTAACACAATGGAACAAATATGAATTGTGCAATTCACCTTTACGTAATTAAAAACCTTTATTGGGGGGGGCTGGAATGACTCCTATTCCTCAAAGTAAAACACACTGTACATTGTTCTGTCATTATCACTAGGCTTCCGATGCTGATAAATATCAGGCCAAACTAGACTTGGTCCTGTAAACTGGGACACAAAAGATTGGTTACAAAATGGCTAAGATGGCCTCTAAAAATCTCTATTGTACTTGAGAATAACTTGTTCTATTTGCAAGTGAAAGCCTGTTCTGTAAATCCATATCAGATGACTGGGGTCAGCGATCAACGCTTCATTTCATCCTGGAAAATGAATTTCCTCTCAGGTGGTTGGCAGTGTTAATGTCTGGCACCAAGTACAGAAGGTATCTCATAACCGTGTATGATGAGCAATAGGTATACTAGCCGTGGGCAAATATTTTTCGGTGCCATTGTTTCAACTGGCCAGCACCACTGTGCATGGTGTAGGAAAGAGAGTTACTTAACTTGTCCACCCTCAGGGATGGCAAATTAACATGGGTAATGGGGTGGTTGAGGGAGGGTTTAGGGCCGTCTGTTTAGCCTTCTGGCCAGGACACCAGAAATATGAAAGATCTGTACAATTTTTGAACAAGGTTCAGAAATTGCCAAAATCTACATTAGCACTGCCACTTTCTCTGCTGTGGCTATGCACCTAAAATCTGGAACAGCTTACCAATAGAAATTTGCCAGGAGTCAATCGTGGATCACTTTAAAAAATGCTAAAACTCATTTTAACATGTCTTATAGATTCGTTTTAGTGTAACCCTGAAATTCTGTTCATGCATTGAATTATTTTTTTATCACGGCTCCGCTATCCGTATGAACCCCTACTTTCTCTTCTGTTCTTTTTCTGGTTTACTGTGATGGTGATCTGCACCACCACCACCTGATCAAAGCACCGTGATGTTCCAACATTGATGAATTAAAGACCAGAGCGTCCACATGACCTTCATCATCAAGTTCTTCCACGTGGAGCCTGAAAACCATGAGGACTGATTGAGATCATCAATGTTAGGTAGAATGCCTAGAGGAGCTGGGTGGTCTCGTGGCCTTGGAACCCCTGCAGATTTTGTTTTTTCTCCAGCCTTCTGGAGTGTTTTTTCCTGTCCTCCTGCCAATCAGACCTTACTTTTTATTCTATGTTAATTAGTGTTCCTAATTCTATTTTCTTATTTAATTGTCTTTTTTCTCTTTCTTCATCCTGTAAAGCACTTTACATGACATCATTTGTATGAAAATGTGCTATAGAAATAAATGTTCTTGTTACAGTACTTTCACAAATGACCCAGACATGAAATAAACAAAACAACATTTAGTCACAACATAAGGATAACAGAAGATAGATGTATCCATTTATACACACACACATTTTTTATCTTCCTCTTCACAATAAATCTAAAGAAAATCTATGGGGTTTAAGGTCCTGCGTTTTGCTGGCCAATCAAGAACAGGGATACCATGGTCCTTAAACCAGGTACTGGTAGTTTTGCCCTCGTGCAGGTGCCAGGTCCTGTTGGAAAATGAAATCTGCATCTCCATAAAGTTCGTCAGCAGCAGGAAGCATGAAGTGCTCTAAAACTTCCTGGTAGGCGGCTCGTTGACCTTGGACCTCAGAAAACACAATGGACCAACACCAGCAGATGACATGGCACCCCAAACCATCACTGACTGTGGAAACTTTACACTGGACCTCAGGCAACATGGATTCTGTGCCTCTCATCTCTTCCTCCAGACTCTGGGACCTTAATTTCCAAAGGAAATGCAAAATTGACTTTCATCAGAGAACATAACTTTGGACCACTCAGCAGCAGTCCAGTCGAGGCGCTTCTGCGTGTCTCTTGTTCAGAGTGGCTTGACACAAGGAATGCAACAGCTGAAACCCATGTCTTGCATACGTCTGTCGTGGTGGGTCATGAAGCACTGACTCCAGCTGTAGTCCACTCTTTGTGAATCTCCCCCACAGTTTTGTTTCATAATCCTCTCCAGGGTGCGGTTATCCCTATTGCTTGTGCACTTTTTTCTACCACATCTTGTCCTTCCTTCGCCTCTCTAATGTTCTTGGGCGCTGAGCTCTGTGAACAGCCAACCTCTTTAGCAATGACCTTTGTGTCTTGCCCTCCTTGATGAAGGTGTCAATGGTCGTCTTTTGGTCAACTGTCAAGTCAGCAGTCTTCCCCATGATTATGTAGCCTACAGAACTCGACTAAGAGACCATTTAAAGGCTTTTGAGTTCATTAGCTGATTAGTGTGGCGCATCAGGTGTCTTCAATATTGAACCTCTTCACAATATTCTAATTTTCCGAGATACTGAATTTGGGACTTTCATTAGTTGTCAGTTATCATCAAAATTAAAAAGAAATAAACATTTGAAATACATCAGTCTGGGTGTAATGAATGAATCTAATATACAAGTTTCACTTTTGAATGGAATTAGTGAAATAAAACAACTTTGTCATGATATTCTAATTTTATCACGGCACCTATATATCTTTTATATCACTGAGACTCGGGGTGTAAGCAAAGCCTGCAAAATTTTACATTTTGCCTTAGAAAATGAAACACCCAAACCCGCTATAACTCCGTGTGAATTTTGATGTGATTGTGTTTTTCATGTAAATTTGAATTGATTGTTGAAAAGTATGAAGGTGAATCAGCGTATCAAGGACTTGGCTCAGTTCTGGCTACTTTCTCTTGCTCTGCTCTCTCTTTTGATATCAAGACAGAAACATACATAGGCATCAGAAAAACGTAGGCCCCTATACTCATGGGGACCCCAAGAAACTGCCCAGTGTGCCCATGTGTTAAGATGGCCCTGCTTACAGTACACCTTGGGAGAAAGGAATGGAGATGGCTTTTTGAAAGAATGATGGCTAGATACATGAAGCAGAGAGTAAAATGTTAAAGTAGTGAGAAAGGAGACCACCTATCCTGTTGAAGTTAGTTGCAGAGACTTCATCAGAATCACCACCAGCATCTTCTTAAGTCTCAGGAGATACCAGACAATGGATAAGGAACTTGGGAGCTGAAAAAGAGGCAGAACAAGGGAGCTTCTGGCTCTGGCTAAGATGGAAGGAATAGGTGTAGGGAAGACCAGAAACATTTGTTTCATCCCAAGAGCTCCAAGCGACTCAAGTAGTCCATCAAGTGCTCCCAGTAGAACTGCTTGTACTTAGAATTACAACGTACACTGCACAGCCTGAGCACTTTATGAACCATTTGCACTATCTGCACTATACGTGTACTGTATATTGTAATCTTTCATATTGTCTATTTTCATTGTTTTTTATATCGTCAAGGTCAGCTGCAGGGTAGTAGGAGACATCAAGGTGGTGAAACAGTAGCAGCAGGGACATGTCACAGGAGTAATGGAGTGAGCCTCCCACGTCAAAGACATGCTGGTTAGGTATGGCGTCCTAAATTTCCCAGTTGGCTTGTGTGGGTGTGCTCCTGTGGTGGCTGGCACCTGTCGAGGTCTTCCGCTTAGCGGTTTGGCTGATAGCAAGCCCGTGACCCTGTGTTGGGATATAGAGCTT